>NC_091126.1:78105132-78412007 GCF_040183065.1 Periplaneta americana
TCAGTGTTGTGTAGGCGTTACACTGTGCGACATGTATTTAAATCAAGAGCTCGCAGAGATACACTTCATGTACGGTAAGGCGGACGGCAATGCTGCGCTGGCTCGTCGTTTGTACCAGGAGAGGTACCCACAGCGACAATGTCCAGATCGGCGGAAGACATTTGTACGTCTCCATTACCGTCTATGCGAGTATGGAAAATTTAACTCTCCTGGTTTGGGAAGGGGACGACCAAGATCTACAACTCCAGAAGTACAGGCGGAGATTCTGGAGGCTGTGAACATGACTCCTTCTATCAGCACACGAAGGGTAGCGTTGCAAGTCAATGTTCCTCATACGACTGTCTGGAGACTGTTGAAAGAGTATCAATTGTATCCTTATCATTTGCAACGTGTACAGGCCCTGTCACCAGCAGATTACCCTGCACGAATTAGGTTCTGTCAGTGGTTCTTGCAGCAGTGTGGTGTAAATCCGAACTTTCCTGCCTTAGTATTATTTACAGATGAAGCACAGTTCACACGAGATGGTATAACAAATTTCCACAATCAGCATGTATGGGCGTATGAAAACCAACGTGCAACTGTTCCATCTCATCACCAGGTGCGGTTCTCCCTCAACATGTGGGCCGGTATCATTGGTGATCGATTAGTTGGACCCCATGGACTTGTAAACAGACTTACGGGGCAGCGTACACAAACTTCCTGGAAAACACCATACCTCATGTTTTAGAAGACACTCCACTGATCAATCGTCAACACATTCACTTCTTGCATGATGGCACACTTCAGTCGTACGGCTCGCCGGTACTTGGATCGAAGGTTTCCTGATCGATGGATAGGTAGAGGTGGCCCAATTGCTTGGCCTCCACGCTCACCTGATCTGAACCCTCTCGATTTCTACTTGTGGGGCCATTTAAAATCATTGGTTTATTCGTCTCCGGTGACTGATTTGGAATCCCTTCGGAATCGAATTGTGGCATGTTCTGAGGACATACGCAATACTCCTGGAGTTTGGGATCGTGTTCGCAGGTCAATGAGACATCGATGTGAGGTCTGTATTCAAGCAGGAGGTGGACATTTTGAACATCTTCTGTAATGACAACGACCTGCGGAAAGAAAAACGTTCCGGTGAATTTCAATGTTGTGAAGGCCATAACTCGGAAATGAAGCATTTCCGGACACATGTTGTAATGAACTATTTTGATTGTCTACATGTGGGAAATACATACCTCAACTTATGCCCCGTATTTTTTAAACACCCTGTATAACTGCGAGATGCGAAGTCTGCGCACCTCGCAACTATAGAAACCACTCACTATCTCTCGTGTAGTCCGGATTTGTGCGAGGCGGACTTCGCATCTCCCACGTCGCATGCTTCGGTTCAGAAAAACCAAGGCTTCACGCCTTAACCGCGACGCTACCACGCGTCCCCTATTGTCCATAAGATGGCTTTAAATAAATATTTTGTTTGTTTTTAAATGCACATGACATTCTGTACTTGAGTAGCATTCTCATTGTTCAGTGTCTATTTTGCCCTATACAAATGAACAGACGTAAACACACGAAATGGAGCGGCGAAATGAGTCAGAGTCCCCCTTTGCAAGCGAAGCTAGTATGACCCATGTGCATCTAACTTGAACTCAAAATAACCAAACGCAGGACTCTACTAATGACTTTGAAGTCGAACGATGATCAAGTATGAATGACAGGAGAGTCACTTAGTCTTAGCAAAATTTACCATTATGTTGTGAAACATTCTGTTAGGCGTGGGTGAACGTTAGAAGAAATATGTTAAAGATTTAGAGTGAAAAATGTTGAAAAGTGTTTGTTCGGAGTAGTATTAGGCCTACAGCATTACTTAAACCATTGTGCAACTTTTAAATTTCGATTTCCTGTACCTGACATATAGTATTAGAAGTAATTTTTAACCAACATCCAGCTTTTTATGTAAATTTGTATGTACGTACTTACAACTGTGTAATATATTCTTCAATGCATTGTTATTTTTTTAGAGATTACAGTGCACATTAAATTACTCGATTTAGATATTCCTTTTGAATAATAATTGGTCAAGAAAATAAAAAGGGAATATAATTCGCTGCATGATAAAGGAACTCTTTCCCTCTACCTGGGGATTACAGCTACAATATTGAGAATACAATTACAATTATAATTATAATTAATATTAAATTTACAAATATAAAGAAACCAAAGTACTAAAAGATTAACTGATTAATAAAGGCTAGACAGTTTATTGTAAAATTTAAGAACAAAGAAAGATTTTTTTTCCTTAAGTAAAAATTAAACTTAAAATAATCAAATTATATAGTGATGAAATTACCGAATATTGAAATATTTTGTGCTAGAATAAGAGAACTATTTACAAGAAGCCATGTCTGAACGTGTCTCAATCACTGACCAAGTGCCTAGTAAGTTTGAGTTTGAATTCAATTTTATTTCGACAGTCCCTGATGCTAGCAGATAGCGAATTCCAGTCTTGGCAGGGCTATCGTGAAAGAGGATGAGTATGAGGAGGTGCGATGGGATGGTATTGTTAGTATTGTTTCATGGCGAGAGCGTGCGTTCAGACTATGGTGGGAAGAAAGGTATGTGAAGCGATACGACAGGTACGAAGGAATAGAAGAGTTAAATAGTTCGAAGAGAAGAACAAGTGAATGTAAATGTATTTTCTTATCTAGTTTAAGCCAACCTATTGCTTTCAGGGTTAGGGTAATATGTTCATATTTGCGAACATTGCTTACAAAACGTACACACAAATTATGAGCACGTTGAAGTTTCATTTTGTTGGCGTTGGAAAGGTCATTCAGTAAAATGTCGGCATAGCCAAAATAGGGCAATACAAGCGTCTGCAAAAGGACTTTTTCTTTTAAGCAAGAGGGAAGATGAACATTTATCCTTTTTAGCGCATGAATAATAGAACATACTTTTCTGCAGGTTTCTGTGGTTTGCATGCCCTAATTTAGATTATTATTCATACGAACGCCAAGATTTTTTACTGAAGAACTGAAAGGAATATGCACTGTACTTACTTTAACGGGGGAAATGTCAAGTTGTTTTACAGCGTCAGTTTGCCGTTTGTGTCCTAATATAATTGCTTGTGTCTTTCCAGGATTGATTTTAAGATGGAGTTTCTTGAATTGTTGCCAAATACGTAAAAGATTCAATGAGAAAGTGCGTGTCGCCTGTGTAACAGTTAATGCTATATACTCTCCATTTTATAGTAGTTTTCACGTGTGCATTAAATGCTACAAACGAAGATCGTAAACTTGTATTATTACTACATAAACAAGCACAAGAAACTGTGTGTAAAAATGTAGCATCAATTTAAATTTAATCTCTAGTCCCAGATAAAACACGAATTCGAATGTTAAGAAAGTTGAAAAATGTTAGGTCGTTAGGAGCTCGCAGTTATGATAGTGTAACTGCATTAAGCACAGTAAAATTACGAGAACTACACTAGATTCAAGTTTACAACCGAACTTAATATAAACAAAAACAATGTGACGCTTGTTTCACAGTCAGGCGTATTTTGAATTATAGCTCGCAATCAAAATTGAAGTCTATAACTGTTCTCATAACCGTGAAAGTTGTTTCTTAATGACATTTGATAATTTATTGTGTATCGCATTCGCTCTATAATAAGCGTGCTATGAAAAATGTCACCAAATGATTATGACATCTATAGAGCCAGCAACAGACAGTGATGTAGTAATATAGGGTCTTTAATATATATGGCTACCGTGAAACGGAATCTGAATCCAGAGCGACAGGCCGAGCATCAGCCGGTAAAATGTTGCCTACAACAGCGGAAGTAGAAATGGATTAGGGGAAATTAGCTTAAATCGTACCGGCGCCGAAATTGTACCACTATTAATACTGAGAAAAGCATTGCATGCAGGAACCATCTGGGGAATTTTTCGTGAAATACAAATAGAAACTGACACTAGTTCAGTTCCCGCCTTTCACCCAAGACGACAGCTGTATTAAATCGTGCTTAATAATAAGTTCTGATTTCTCATATAAGATTATGTTACTCTTTCGTAAAGTTTTATTGAAACATTGAGTTAGGTGTAATGAAAGACATTCATTAAACTAACATATAATGTTGCTTGCATTATTTAAATGTTAAAAATAGCCACAGTAACAGCTTTGTTCAGGTTATAATTTGAATAGTTCGCTTGGAGTGCTGGTTTCCTAAATCGTACCTTTGAAAAGTTGTTCATATCGTATGAGCACGTTTTTAACAACGTAAAAAATTAACGTTAGGTGCATTATATCTTTAAATTTCAGAATACTTAATGCAGACCTGCCAAGTCTCACGCATTGTGCGTGAGAGACACGGATTTGAGGCTGATCTCAAGCTCACAAGCACGCGAGCTGAAATCTCACGCATTTGTGGATTACAACATTTTAAAACAAGGCAGAATCCCTGAAGATGTATGGGAAAGTGCAAAATCCAAGATGAGGTGCAAGTAAGCCGGTACATATACCGAATGGATGTAATTTGAGCATATTTATCTCAGCTAGCAAATGGAGAAGTAAGTAATAAAAGGCTATCTGAGGTTGCAAAATTGGTTTTGATAATTCCACATACTGGTAAAGAACAGGTTTTTTCTATAATAAGGAAAAATAAAACAGCTTTTAGATCTTCATTGAACGTGGATTGTACGTTATCATCTGTTTTACCCATGAAAATTGCCGTCCCTAAGCCATGCCACACATTCGAACTACCAATGGGCAAACGAGAATGCGGAAAATGGGAACCAAGTGCTTTATTTAAGGAATTGAATGAATTTCGATCAGCAGCAGTGAGATTGAATGAATGTTGCCCTAAGTACGAAATTCCAGAACATACTTTCAAGCGTCATTTGATAGGCAAGGTAAAGAAAGTTCTGGATCGTCCTGCAAATGGATCCGTCAACTGGAGGAATATAGCTTTCCCACGGGAAATAGAAGAGGAATTGGTTCAACATATTTTGATGTTTGAAGAATATCTTTTTGAACTTACTATAACAGACGTCAGGTAGCTTGCCTTTCATGTAGTTCTTATTTTGAAAATTATATGTATATTTAACTTGTGGGTATGATTTAAGCAACTTCTAAGTACGATTTAGGAAACTGGGCGCATAAATTGTACCGCTCTAAGAGTTTCAAATAATGCCTTTAAAAATATTCGATAATAATTATTTAAAAATTCTGTGTGTATATATAGCGTCCCATGGTACTGTCCGAATGTCTAACAATAGGGTAAACTCATCTAATTCCGTGACTCATGTAATTCCGTTATACTGAATATAATGAATATTACTTAATTATGTGTACATGACAAATTGTTAGTAGTTTGTTCAATGGATATCAGCACTAATCAGCTACCGCCTCAAGAAGTTTGGGCTACTGGGAACAAGTGCACTGCTAACAGGAAGTCATTTCTTAGTACGCCATTGCTAAGAAGCTTGGTTTGAGTTGTCCTGGTGTCGTATCCTAAAATAAGTTTAAAAAAACAGGTATGTGTATAATTATACGTATGTATGAATATATATTTCTATAGAGATTGCTTTGACGATTTAGAATGTGTACACAGTTGTCAGTTAACATATAATTTAGTCTACAAACCTTAAGTTGTCTGCACAATTTCTTAAGGATTTTTAACATTTGGCTGCCTTACTGTATCACGGAATTAAGTGAACAGAAAATGAAAACTCGTTAAATGAACGTCATATAGCCTGTACGACTAGTTGTCATCTATATTAATCAATTATATAATATTTATTTATAATAATTAGATAATTTATATTAAATAATCGAATATTACCGCCAATTAAAATGAAGAAAATTTTGCATATGATATATATATATATATATATATATATATATATATATATATATAATGACCATCTTCGCATAGGGATCAGCACTCTGTTCTCTGATCCGCACGTGGGTTCGATTCTCGGAACTCTCACACATTTTTTAGTCAGGAACTGGTCTCAAGCTTTATCTAATCAGATTCTTAAAGATAACTGAGTATCTGACTCTCAGCAAATGGGTGGATCAATTGTGATCTCTTTCTTGATTGGATGCGTCACTTTGTGAAGAACATCCCTCCAAGCAGACCTTTCCTTTTTTGATGGACTTGCATGGAAGTTACGTAGGTCCTGATGTGTTGGCTTTGGCCAGAGAAAACAAGATCGTCCTCTTCACCATGCCCTCTCACAACAGCCATATTCTGCAACCATTAGGTGTCAGTTTTTATCGTCCCTTGAAGCAAGCTTTAGAAATGAATTGGAGAACTTTCATATGACAAACTCCAATGTTGCACCAACACGATTTGACTTGCAAAAGTTGTTCAGTTTGGCATATGAGAAGGCAATGACATCAACAAATATCCGTTCAGAGTTTTCTAAAACGGGAGTTAATCCATTCAACCCATCTTCTTTGACAGATGAAGCCCTTATAGCTAGAAAATTAAAAGACATGCCAACTCTTGGAAGTCAACAAAAGCAGGGTGACCTTCCAATAGAAATTGTTTGCTCAGCTGTCTGTTTCATCACAACAAAATGATTCTGTTCAGTTGCCTGTTTGAACACAAGAGAAACGACGTCAGACTGTAACAGATTTGTTGCTTCATCGCAGAAGTCTACAAAATCTTCTCAAGGAAAGCCATCCACATCACGAGCCAGTTCTAACAATGAAAATTGGGTTTGTGGAGTTTGTAACGGATCCTATAATGCTGACGTCTAAAAACGAAATAGTGAAAATTGGATTGCTTGCTCATTCTGTGGGAAAACATATCATGAGAAGTGTCAAATTGCAGAATCTGATGTTGATGTTTTATGTGTGATAGTTGTGCCACTTCTGATGTTGATCGTGATGATTCAAGTTGATTATATGAATAATGAATAACTTTAATTAGGATAATTACGTTCATGTTAATGTTCAAGGTCACAGTGTAAGATTTTTCTGTCTTTATTTTATGTACACTATTGTGTCACGGAATTAAGGTTACAGTGTCACGGAATTAAGTAAATATTACGGAATTAAATGAAATGTGAGTGATACTTTTAATTTTTTTTGCTCTTTACGTAAACACAGCTACCAGTTATTACTTCACGGATTGTCATATTACGACGTTTGAACAAATGTTTACAGTAATAAACAATATTATTTTGTGTCTTCATATGGAAATAATAGTAATAAAATCTTATTATCACGGAATTTGATGTGTTTACCCTATATGTAATTAAAATTCCTTCCCATTTCGAAATAAAGAAGGAAAGACTGAAAAGTGGTACGATATAGGCAACACTTCCCCTATGAAACCTACCTTAGAGTAGATATTGAAACAGTCGTTCTTCAGTTCGTATCCAAACTTGATATCGCGAGGATATTATGTTGTCATTCGCTCTTCTAAAATTCTTATTTCATGCTCAATATTAGCCTATGTACGGATTTATGCGAAACACTTTTTGTCCTTCCTCCGCGAAAACTGTTCGTGTTCGGGATAATTTTTTCTCCAACACTAAGCCCGTAGGTTTAAATTTCATCACTTATTTTTACAGATCTTTTTGAAGGAGACACCACATTTGGGATAAGTTTCAATAAACTCTCTCCATACAGAACGAGCAGAACTGTTTCTAAATAACGTTTATACAGAGAAACACGGACAGTTTTAACAGAGCAAAGACAAATTGTTTCGCACGAATCTGTACACAATAGAGGAAGTCCAAGCTAATACTGAGCATGAAATAAGAGGATTCGGTTGATGATTCGGTTGTGAGTGAGCGTTATGAATCTTGTATATGAGCTGAAGGACGACACTTCCAACATGTACTGTAAGGTAAGTTTCATAATCCATTTACTCTTCCGCCGTTGGAGGCAGCATTTTACCGGATGATGCTCAACATGTCGCCCGGCAGCTAGATCCCATGCTACGGAAGCCATATATATTAAAAATCCTGTATTTCTCGTTTGTGTATTAGGCTACTAAGCCGCCTGTTGTGACTTTTTTCGTCGCTCACTTACTATGAAATGTACACAACAGAATGCACGAATCTGTACACAATAGAGGAACTCCAGGCTAATACTGAGCATGAAATAAGAAGATTCGCTTGATGATTCGGTTGTGAGGTCGACCTGGTTGGCAAGTTGGTATAGCGCTGGCCTTCTATGCCCAAGATTGCGGGTTCGATCCCGGGCCAGGTCGATGGCATTTAAGTGTGCTTAAATGTGACAGGCTCATGTCAGTAGATTTACTGGCATGTAAAAGAACTCCTGCGGGACAAAATTCCGGCACATCCGGCGACGCTGATATAACCACTGCAGTTGCGAGCGTCGTTAAATAAAACATAACATTTAACATTTCGGTTGTGAGTGACAACATATTCTCGCGTTATCAAGCTTGTATACGAGCTGAAGGACGAGACTCCCAACATATACTGTAAGGTAAGTTTCATAATCCATTTATTCTTCCGCCTTTGGAAGGTAGCATTTTATCGGCCGATGCTCGACATGTCGCCCGGTAGCCAAATCCCACGCTACGGAAGCCATATATATTAAGGATCCTGTAGCTCTAGTTTGTCTATTAGGCTACTACGTCGCTTGTTGTGACTCTCTTCGTCGCTAACTTACTATGAAATGTACACAACAGAAAACATAAAAAATAAAACAAAAGATATACTTCACACTACGTGTGATCATAATTGTGAGGCACGAGTCGCGTGGTTTTTGTTTACATCAGATTCGGTTATAGACCTACATACTAATCCAGTTATACAATTTTACGTAATGACAATAGACACAATTTCTATCTTATAGACATCATAATCGCATTAAAGAAACCAGAATTGGCTTGGGCACAAATCCCGCTTGGGCCTAATACATGATTGAGTTACATCCGAAGTTTGTCCCCAGCTGCAAAGCGAATGCATCGTAATCGTAATGGCCAAGCCTCGGACACATCTTGTCAAATATCATCTCGCTATCAGGAATTTCATTAACGCTCTATAAAAACGCACTTGATATAGCATCGCTAAATAACCTACTGAATTTTGGGATGATGTATTCCATGTCGAATAATTCCAGCATTGGAAATATGTCATTTCTCACTCACGCGCAAACGAGGTACGTTTCTGCGCAAATAGAATTATGCAGTATGCCTTCCATACTGTGGTCGATCAAATCCAATAAAACGACGTTTGTAATGAAAAAAATATACATAAAGTAAATTGAAAGAATTTTGTACAATACGTAAATCAAAATTCATCAGTTGGGATCTGCTGTACCGCATGTGTTTTAACCCAGTATTATTTTGCGGTGTGCACACACTTCTCAAACCTCGTATACTTTGCCTTTACAGTGATACAGCCTCGCAATCGGCCATGTCTCCTGTTATATCTTATGTCCTTACGTCGCGAATACTTACAATAACGCTGGGGCCAGTGTTGCGGAGACAATATTGGCATTCTTCCTGGCAGATTCAGTTTTAAACACTTCCTCACCTCTACAAACCCGGATAATTTGGCAACAATTAATACGGCTAGTCAAGTGCTAAACAGACATAAGGCAAATCGCATACTTTTATAAATGACGAAATTAGCTTCATTCTATAAATTTCAGTCATGTGTGTTTCCAGTCCATAAAAATATCGTCCACTTGTACCTTGAATAAGAGGCAATTTTATTTCTATATGTTTTTGTTAGTACCCTTAATTAATTACGTTCTTTTCAGTCAAGTAGTTCATTCATAACAGTTATTCATTACTTGTCAGTGTGCCGCTTGTTTCTGTTTTGTCGATTTGATGATGTTTTAATTTTCAAAATTTTTTCTTAGCTTCTTATCTATGCGAATTGCGTGAATATGTTAGGAGAAAATCCACAAACGATTAGAGAAAACATAGAAATTCTACTTAAAGCAAGTAAAACGATTAGTTTGGAAGTAAATCCCGAAAAGACAAAGTATATTATTATGTCTCGTGACCACAATATTGCACGAAATGGAACTATAAAAATTGGAGATTTATCCTTCGAAGAAGTGGAAAAATTCAAATATCTTAAAGCAACAGTAACAAATATAAATGACACTCGGGAGGAAATTAAATGCTGAATAAATATGGGAAACGCCTGTTATTATTCGGTTGAGAAACTACTGTCATCTAGTCTACTGCCAAAAAATCTGAAAATTAGAATATATGAAACAGCTATATTACCGGTTGTTCTGTATGTGAAACTAGACTCTCACTTTGAGAGAAGAACAGAGATTAAGAGTGTTTGATAATATGGTTCTCAGGAAAATATTTGACGCTAAGAAGGATGAAGTTACAGGAGAATGGAGAAAGTTACACAACGCAGAACTGCACGCATTGTATTCTTCACCTGACATAATTAGGAACATTAAATCCAGACGTTTGAGAGGGATAGGGCATGTAGCACGAATAGGCGAATCCAGAAATGCATATAGAGTGTAAGTTGGGAGGCCGGAGGGAAAAAAGACTTTGGGGAGGCCGAGATGTAGATGGGAGGACAATATTAAAATGGATTTGAGGGAGGTGAGTTATGATGGTAGGGACTGAATTAATCTTGCTCAGGATAGGGACCGATGGTGGGCTTATGTGAGGGTGGCAATGAACCTCCGGGTTTCTTAAAAGCCATTTGTAAGTATTTATGTATTAGTTCGCTCGTATATTCACCTTAACTTTTTACTTTGTTATTTAACGACGCCGTATCAACTACGAGGTTATTTAGCGTCCATGGGATTGGTAATAGCGAGATGATATTTGGCCAGATGAGGCCGAGGATTAGCCATAGATTACCTGACATTTGCTTTATTGTTGGGGAAAACCTCGGAAAAAACCCAACCAGGTAATTAGCCCAAGCGGGAATCGAACCCGCGCCCGAGCGCAACTTCGGATCGCCAGGCAAGCTTCTTAGCCAACCGAGCTACACCGGTGGCTTCGGCGGTCTTACAAGTTCTTGATCTGGTCTCTAAAGAAGACAAAATCAAATTAGTAGACAAGAGTAAATTTCAACTGGAAGTGAAGAAAAATTACGGTGTTGTGAGTAAACAGGCACTGCAAAAAGAGTAAAGAAAATTCTTAGAGATTTGTTTAGATACCAATATAGACCAAACATTGAGATTTGTTTAGATACCAGTATAGACTAAACATTGTTTTTGATCAAAAAAATTACAGAGAAATCGAAATGGAAGAGTAGTATGTCCTAGTCGAAGAATCAGGCAGTAAATACATCGGTCACAGTTCATTTTCTGAGTCAGCTGTTGCAAGAAAAATATTTAATCAATTCGTAAAACGTTGGTAAAAAAAATGGCCTTTCCATTTTAACTGTCGTGGGCTGTGAGTGTACAAATACTAACGTCGGTTCAAGAAGGTGCGTAATATCACTTTTCGAAAATAATGTTGGAAAAACCTCTACAGTGGTGTATTTGCTTCTTATATTTTATTGAACTAAACCTAACGTAAGACAACTTTTGCAAGAAACATTGGGTGGATTTCGGGGTCTATCTATAAATTACTAGAAGATGGTGAAGTCCACACCTGTGGAGTAACGGTTGACGCATCTGGCCGCGAAACCAGGTGGTCCGGGTTCGAATCCCGTTCGGGCAAGTTACCTGGTTGAGGTTTTTCAGGGTTTTTACTCAACCAAATTTGTGCAAATACTGGGTAATTTTCGGTGCTGGACTCCGGACTCATTTCACCAGCATTATCACCTCATCTCATTCAGACGCTAAATAACCTAAGATGTTGATACAGCGTCGTAAAATAACCTAATTAAAAGAAAAGATGAAGGTCGTCCTGTTGTCAAATGCGAAGTAATTTTGTTTAATATTACGCCAGTGCTTCTTCCTCTTCTGTATGTGGTTGTGATGGGAGAAATCCTACATTCGTTCTAGGTCCTAGACTTCATGCAAAGAAAGGATTACGTGAATATCAGAAGAAATATAGGCACAAATAACACTGATAGCAGAAAGCAAGACGGTGGGTACATAACGGGTAAAGTCGATAGCAGCCATCCCTTTCTGGTGAGTTCTAGGTTGTTACAACCTGCTCAATATCCAAATAATTACTCTATTATTTATAACTTACCTAATACTTAAATTCTTATTTCCATCTTACCTTAATATTTGCAAATTGAATGAATATAACAGTCTGTAGCAAATTAATAATTGCGAAGTAATTCAGACGTTTTTTACATAAAATCTCAAAACTTTAAGGCCAATACGCTCCGGCTAAAATCGTCCATTGAGGATCATATTTAGTATACATAATATTGAACCCATGAAACAACTTTTCAGATCCCAACTGTTTAATTAAAAAATACCCCCTGTTTCGTTGCACCCTACTCCCTTCTTTATTCTTAACTTCTACAATAAACTGTCTAGCCTTTATTAATCAGTTAATCTTTTACTACTTTGATTTTTATTGTATTTGTAAATTTAATATTAATTGTGATTATAATTGTAATTTTCTTCTTAATATTGTAGTTGTAATCCTCTGGTAGAGGGGAAGAGAAGGCCTGGTGGCCTTATCTCTACCAGGTTAAATAAATAAATAAATAAATAAATAAATAAATAAATAAATAAATAAATAAATAAATAAAACAAAAAAGTAAAACATAAACAAATAAATAAAATACGGACAAAGGATCAGGGATCAAGGAAGGATTTAATCTCACGACTGTCTTTTTAAACCTTGGTCAATGCTGTGTCTGAACTGTAACATTATATGAAGGGTTCAGAGCAGTAGTGGGCCAAGCGCCATTTATTAAAAACGGAGAAAGCAAGGGTTAAATTTAAGCGAATACCACAGTTTAATGAAGATAGACATATCATTTAGTTTTAATGTGTATACTTTACATTACTTGCTATATATTTCCATTGAATTATGGTAATAACTTCATTTTAACCCTTGTTTTCTACGGTTTTAGTAAATGGTGCTTGGCCCACTATGGTTCTGAACCCTTCATATGTAAGCCTATACCTTTGCCGGTGTGATAATATTATGGATAGCATGGACTGCAGGTAGAGGCACAGATAAGCCAAAGCAAAATTTGTAACCGATATGGGCACATTGTGCTCTACTCCAAATTTTGACATGGTCGAGTTTTTTTTTTTTTTTTTTTTTTAATGTATGGACAGATCTTTACTGTAAATCTACAACACACAGTTTTCAGCTTTAATTCCCTTTCTTTTTTTTTAAGTTGGTTATTTAACGGCGCTGTATAAGCTACTAGGTTATTTAACGTCGATGAGATTAGTGATAGCGAGATAGTATTCGGCGAGATGAGGTCGAGGATTCGTCATAGATTACCTGACATTCACATTACGGTTGGGGAAAACCTCGGAAAAAACCCAACCAGGTAATCAGCCCAAGCGGGGATCGAACCCGCGCCCGAACACAACTTCAGACCGGCAGGCAAGCGCCTTAACCGACTGAGCCACGCCGGTCTTAATTCCCTTTCTCAAGAACTATGTATGCTGTGGCATTTCACGCCCTTAGAAATGCATTGTCCTCGGGACGATTTGAACACGCAAACCTCAGACAAAATTGAAGGTACGACAGCTACTTAATTGCTGAGAAGGAATAATAATAATAATAATAATAATAATAATAATAATAATAATAAATATTATTATTGTTATTCTTAATATTATTCCTTATTCATTTTAAGGACAGAAAGCCTGTTACAATATTCATTATACAGAATGTTTCCGGAAATATTACCGCCACTAATGGAGCATTTTCCTGAAGTGGTTTGGAACATATTTTCCTAACAGTATTTTTTTTTCCTATCTCACATAATTCAGGAATAATCATTGATTTTCTAAACGTGTCGGTGTGAATAGAGCTCTCAAATATCAGCGCATGCGCTTACTGCAATGCATCGACAGTCATTTGTCGAATGTTCAGTTGACGTCTCTCATTGTGAAGTTAGCAGCTTCTTAGTTGTCTCAGGATGCTGTATAAATTTACAATGAGGAATGTGCCGATATGGTATTCATTTATGATGTGTGAGGCAAATGCAACAGCTGCTGCGACCGAATATCATCTCCGTTATTATAATAGTAGGATTCCGAATCCTAAGATTATTACTTGAACATATTTTAGCACACTAAGGCAAACTGGTTCATTCCCCAGTATGCGTACCCATATAAAAGACGTCAACAACATGATGTAACAGAAGAAGAAAACATTTTCAACGCTGTAGAACGCAGTGCTCGAGCTTCAACAAGATGTGTAGCTCGGCGATTCGGTGTTACTCAGTCAAAGGTATGGAGGACACCCCATGTACAGTAGAGCGTCTCGTTTAGGCACAGTGAAAACATAGACAAAATGCAGGTAACGTGTGGGGTGGGGGGAGGACGAGCCGTACGATAAACACGAGGGATGCACAAGGTCTTAGTTACAACATTTATGGCGGATTTATATATTTTACAAAAACACACAAAACAAAAGAACACAAATTGCATAATGTTATCATGTACACATTTTAACAACCAAGCAATTATAACGTTGAAATAATTCAATATAACTAGAGCGGTGCAGACGGAGCACATGACAGACAGAATGGCATCATAGTAAGGGTTCCGAGGTTACTCGGCGTGTTCCCTGTGTACAAACGACGGTCAGGTACACGATGTGTTGAGGTACAGACGACACAATAGAAATGACACAGTTCCCTAACGTTTCTGCAATTAATTTTCTGCAGATACTTTAATAAGATTTCAAAATTACAAAACTAATTAACCATTTCATCACAAACAAATAATATATACTTTACATGTATGACTTCATACAGAACGCAAACAAAATCACTGTTTATTTGTAACGGGTTCATGATATTCTATTCTCAAAAGCACTTGATCTATTGTTTTTTCTTTCCTTTTCTTTACAATGAGTGTGATTTATTAATGCTCATGTGATACGTTATGAGATTTCTTCCAAATATTGTTACAATGCACAACAAATGACATTTGTAAGTTATGAATAGAAAACGAATGTCATCTATCCGATAGCATGGCTTTATATGTAGAAAAGCTTCTTTCTACGTCTGTTGAAACAACTGGAGCATACGTAAAATCCTGTACAAAATTTTTTTCAACTTCTGCTAGTTCTTCAAGGGAATCCTGATTTATCTCCAGAAATACTGTCACTAATCTTGCAGAGTTTATAATATCCACCATTTTTTTCAACATATTTGTTATTTTCACAGATATTATTTTACCAATTTTATCGTCTGCTTGAGTCACTTTCTTCCAGATATTTCGCAGTAGGGAAATCTGATCAACCAATTTTGTACCAGATTTTTCTAAAGCTGTTATACAATCAGGAATAAACCCATAATTCGATTCAATATAATCCAATTGTTGTTTTATGCTTGAATCAATCAACAGACGTTGGGCTATTGGTATTGCAGATGCATCTTTCACATCAAATGATTGAATAACATTCTGAACCTGGTCGAAATATTTACAGTAATAACTGCAGGCCTTCAACCAGGAACCCCAACGAGTAAGTATAGGAGAAGGAGGAAGAGATACACTAGGACATATCTTCTTGAATGCTTTTACGCGGGCAGGTGCTTTAACAAATCTTTTTCACAGCCCCAATAAGTTCATCAACATCAGGAAACTGACGTCTAATTATTTCTGCAGTACGATGACAGGCATGGGCGAGACATGTTACGTGAATCATATTGGAGAAATTGAGCTTCAAATATTTACCAGCTTTTATCATGTACGGCGCTGCATCTGTCACAAATAAGAAAACGTTCTCACTCTTAACACCTGAAGGCCAGAGTAACTTCATAGCATTTTCAAATACAGTACATATTGAACTATAGTTCACTACATCTACTATTTCACACGTAAGAAGATATGGTCCATTAGGTCCTCTTGCATCCATTGCACAGACAACAACACCAACCGTATCTGTTGTCTCATCAACTGACACCCAAATCTTATTGTCTTTCAATGTATTTCTTATGTCGTATATACACTTGTCGTAACTTTTCCGTATGTATGTCCTGCGCAATGTTGATGGATGTGGAATTGATCTACCGGTATACTTCTCCAAAAAATTGCACAAGGTTTTGTTATTAAGTTTATGAAGAGGAATATCTGCTGCTAAAAACGCATCACACATTTCTTCATGGAACACGGATGAAGAACTATGACCCTCCTCACTTTTTCCACCTTCTTCTTTCAATTTCATGAGAGCACGTTTGTGTACATCCCTATTTACATTTCTTCGAACATTATATGCTCTATTTACTGAAACTGTTATTTTACACAATTTGCAGAATAGTTTATCTTCGTTGCGACAAAAAATATCACCATATTCGGAAATAACCCTCTTAAACTTCGCCGAACGAATTTGCTCCTCCTTAGGCATCGTAACACTAGAACCGAACTGTTCTTATGTTTCTTTAGTACTGAAGTTTGCTTTACTGCGCTGTACCTACTGCTTGCAGCTATCCTGTGTACCGCAGAGTCAGACCTCTGCAGGTACACAAGGTGAATTAACAACCCTTGCCCTGTTGCCGGTGTGTCGAATAACTGCTCCCTTTGCACTGCTCTAAATATAACAAATCAAATTTTGCTACTTATATGATGTTGCTTTCAAGCAGCATTTTTTACGGTCATGAATTTCATTCTCTGTATGACTAACATAATATCACCGTCTTCTGTGACCGAATTAACACAACTACAGCATATTGGTCTGAAGTGGCAACACCATTTCCTAAACATAATTACAGTATTGTAGTTCTGTTAATTCGGCCAAAGAAGACGGTGACATTATGTTAGTCATACAGAGAATGAAATTCATTACCATATAAAATGCTGGTTAAAAGCAGTATCATGTAAGTAGCAAAATTTTATTTGTTATATTGAATTATTTCAACGTTACAATTGCTTGTTTGTTAAAATGCGTATATGATAACGTTATGCAATGTATGTTGTTTTATTTTTTGTGTTTTTGGAAAATGTAATTTCAATTAATGCTCCGCCAGAAATGTTGTAACTAAAACCTTGTGGATCCCTCATGTTTATCGTACGGCTCGTCCTCCCCCCACACGCTACCTGCACTTCGTTTGCGTTTTCACTGTGCCTAAACGAGACGCTCTACTGTACCAGATTAAGGTATTCATTGTGCGCATTATGGACGCCACAGCAATCGTCAGGAACAGCCCAGATAAGTTAAGGAATGCGAGGCGCGATTCATAAGCGTGCGACCAAGTGTGTTGAGGTAGGAGACACGTTTGAAAATCTCCTGTAAATATAAAGGTTGATGAGCAGAATGAAGTTTACAACAAGTAAGCAGTTACAACAGTGGGAACTATATTCATTTCTTGTTTTCTATAGTGATATTATTAAATATTGCCTCTAATTTCAAAATTTCAATAACCTGTACCGACTTACTGCAAGTCGGACCCTATTTTTATTTACATTTTTTGCTCCATTTGACCTCAGGAAGGCCCTCCCTAAGTAACAGTGAAACTTCGTGAATCGCCCTATATAACAACTGAAGTCTTACAACTTGGTTCTCTGAGGATAATTCTTAGAATGTGTCATAGGTTTCAGTGAGATTTATTTAAGCATGATGACTGATGACTACTGATGAGTAAAGTCCGAAGGTTTAGCCCCTATATTAGCCCTCAACGTGTAAGCAACTCACTAAAACACTCATGCATAGTACGAAGAACCTCAAGCTCCAGGCAACTCGGTCAGTCTGATATGATTTGTTCGTGCGTAATAATATGATGATTAATAAAGACATTATACTGGTAATAAACAAACAATGTTATTGTATATAATGTTACTCAGAGAACATATTATAAAGGCAGTTACACAAGTGAACTATCATTTAAATTATATAAAACAACAGTACTATCTACAATGTCACAAATAATATATGCAGTACATAGATTAGTTACAAACAGTCATTGTCAGAGCTAGGGAGTTGGTACCAAAACTGATAAGTTGTATGAGCTTGGACTATATCTCTACCGAATGAAAAGTAATAGCGCATCTCTCAATGTCAGTGAACCAAAACGACAAACATGTACAACTGGGTGGTAACCAAACACGTGCTCCAATCGCCTACAGCCATAGAACAAGAAAATAATAAACGAATAGTATTAAAAAACAATTTGTAATTATAAACTTTGCAACTCCCAAACTAAAATAATTTACCCATACATATAACAAATAACAATGAACATTTTCATTTTACCAGAAGAAATACTCCTTATACTCTATGTTCAGAAAAAAAATTAAAACAATATTTGTACTCTGAAAATATTCGTTCTACGTCACAAGACGTTGCTGGAGAAAATCTGAAATATGATACAATATATCTTACTATCATCGGGTGAACAACTATTTTGTGAATCTAATAGTGTATCTCGTATGTGGCAAATAATGTTAAACCCGTAATTGTTTTCAAGAAAATATTTCATTTCTATTGTAATGACAGCTAGTAAGTTCGTATCGTAATTCTGATGTTGAACTTGGACTGTAACGCAAGCGAATGCATAGCAAGCACGAGACGTCAACATTTAACGAAGAATAATCCGGGACAAAATTGAACGTGTTACATACTCCTTTTTTAAGTTAGTTAACTAACGACGCTTTATCAACTACGAGGTTATTTAGCGTCGATTAAATTGGTGATAGCGAGTTGGTATTTGGCGAGATGAGGCCGACGATTCGCCATAGATTACCTGACATTCACCTTACGGTTGGGGAAAACCTCGGAAAAACCCAACCAGGTAATCAGCCCAAGCGGGGATCGAACCCGCGCCCGAGCGCAACTTCAGATCGGCAGGCAAGCGCCTTAACCGACTGAGTCACGCCGGTGTCTTACACACTCCTGTTTGCATAAGTATTTAATAACAGATGAGTTCACTTTTTTGGAATCATGCATAATATTAACATTACGTAAATAATACAATAATAAGAGAATAGCTCACGTAGTTCAGAACCTAAAATATTAGTATAAATTAAAAATATTCTTCAAACTATTCACGACTCTACACAGCTCCACAGAATGACCCTATGCGTTGTTTATGTGAATATACTTTGTATCATCTGTAGCGAACAGGAGCAGAGCGAGGCATGGGTGACGTCTATAATCCTCGCTGTATTCAAGTGAAGTCTACTGTTTTGGCACGAACTTCCTACCTATGGTCATTATATTACTTACACTTTACATTATTGTCTACATATTCAATTATTTACATATTTACATTATTATAATATATACACTTTACACAATTGGATTTTTTTTCAAGATTGTTAAATTTACAGCTAGCGAGATTGTAACAGTGTCTTTTTTTTACTACTGTATAATCAGCATTTGCAGTGAATTACGAATGTTTCGAAGCAAAAATATCTGTGTTGCTCACTCAGACACCGTTTGAATCGTGAAAAAGAGCGTTCCACATCACAGGACGTAATAGGAGCATAAAGGTATGCGTTCATTACATCGTATCGCACGCATCGGCTCTCGATAAATCCGTCCACGTTTCTTGGACGAGCAACTTTTTCCGATGCGTGCGATCATGGCCTCCTTTAATAAATCAATTTTAATTGCTCAACTGTTACTATTATGTTGTGCCATGTTCAGTGTCGCGCCAAAATGGCAGGCGGAATACTTATTTCGCTTGTAGAAAACTGCGAAGAATTACATAATTTGAGGCATTCCCATTACAGTAATCAAGTCGTTTCTCACATATATATTATGTAACCAATATATCTTTCGTTTCTTCCTCTTCAATTAAGAAGCATAAAACAATTACAAATTCTTATTCACTAACACTGATGATTAAGAGACCTCAAAACTCCTCTGTTTTCAGCAATGTCAATATCGTACGTCATATGTTTTAAACAGCTGATAGGGAATATGATGAGACGATGAGGTAGAGCCGTTACATTGAACGCACTGCGCTTAAAATATCCGTTGCGTGCGATTCGTCCGAGAAGTGCGATACGACGTAGTGAACGCTTACATTAATAGTTCTATCTCAAGTCACTTTCACACAAGTTATAGACTATTCCTGCAGGTTTGTGTCTGTGGAACCAGTCAACATATTATCTCGTATAGCCGACATTACTGCATACACACAATTTTTCTTCAGTATGTTAACAAATTTATGTTTTAGGTTGTGATAACTGATCCGTTAGGTAACCCGTTAAGAATATGCGAGTTAGCGTCCGCTTATTTATACAGTTTCATTCATTGGCAACTACGATTATTCCAAAATTGTGACAGTTTCAGAAATAACTGAAAATTTATTGTTAATCATATTATAAAGCACGGACAAATCCTATCAGATAAACCGGGTTGCCTGCAGCTTGAGATACTACTACACGAGTGTTTTTGTGAGTTGGCTGTACGTACCTGATGCATCACACAGCAGTAAAGAAACTTAATGCTACACGTTGCGGATTAGAATAGGGGCTAAACCTTCGGACTCTACAGATGAGTAACTCTTGCATGTTTGTATATATTCCACTGCAAATTCCGAGACTTCTGTTGCTGCTTTATAATGACTAGAACCCGGATGTTAGGAAAAATGACTTTTTTAAACTGAGTGTATGTATGAAGGACCTATTAGAGATAAACACGTTTCCACACATTTGGGGACGTTAGGCCCAATTGTCATTTTGCCTTTTTTGCCTATTTTAGCTCCCATTGCCTATTTTAAGGTTAAATGCCTTTTTTTAACCTTTTCAAGTCGTTATTGTAAATTTTCTATATCTTTAATGCATTTAAAATAAATCGCACGTAAATTATATAAAAAAAAACAAAAAAGAACGGTTATACAAATTAAAAATATATATTCACCTCACACAAATATTTGCTGAGAATATTATTCCCCAGCAATACATATGTTTCCAAGAAGTCGTAAACTCTTCTCCCCTACCGATTCCATCTTTATGTCACTTAAAAAAGATGTTTGTACTGTATAACAGCACTTCGGGGTTTACCAGCGAAAGAAAGGGGATGAGGAAAGTATTAAAAGCAAATTTCGAGTTCCCGTTACTGTTGTCACTTGTACGCACAAGTCACGCGTACTTTGAAGTCTCTAATCCCTTCTCACACCTCTCTTTTTGAGACACTATACAGTCGGATTTTCCAGATCTCTGAAAGAAAGTAGAGACAGTCCGTCTGAAATAGTTGTTTTAAGTTTGCTCCAACCACTTCAGTAACAGTAGACAGATCTTTTTCCGCCATGAAAAACGTTCTCTCTGACAGGCGGCTCACTATGACATAAGCATCTTGTTCTGATATGTAACCAAGGAAGTGAGTGTCGTATGGGATAGTTTATTAAGTATTTGTCTATTTTTTATTTGTTTTTTATTAAGTTATTTTACGACGCTGTATCAACATCTAGGTTATTTAGCGTCTGAATGATATGACGGTGATAATGCCGGTGAAATGAGTCCGGGATCCAACACCGAAAGTTACCCAGCATTTGCTCGTATTGGGTTGAGGGAAAACCCCGGAAAAAACCTCAACCAGGTAACTTGGCCCGACCGGGATTCGAACCCGGGCCACCTGGTTTCACGGCCAGACGCGCTGACCGTTACTCCACAGATGTGAACTTTTTATTTGTTTCCATTAAATATTATGCCTATTTCACTGCCTATTTTTACTATTTTTAAGTGCCTATATGTCTGCCTATTTTAACCAAAATAAATGCCTAAACATCCGGAATCTAATAATGACTATTTGCCAAAAGTATTTGGAGACGATTCTTTTTCATTATGTTGCTTCGTGCAGTGTGGTCGTTACTGTTTAGTGGAACTGTAATTTATACTATTAACTGAACAACCAGATTAGTTTTGTTGAGGATGACTAAATTATATCTATGCCGCCTTCTTAGCTTAGTCGGCACAGTGAAACTGCGGACCTGAAATCGAATTTCGGTGGCTGCGGATTCCCCATTATGGTGGACAAAGCAAAGACTCTTGAGTGCTTTTCTCTGGGTTTTCTCATTTTCCTCAATAATTATATCGTCACTCTCCATTTCAATGTTCAATATCATAATTTCAATAATATTTACCCAAACGGTGCGATGTGATATAATATTGTGATTGGAATATACATGGCATCATTCTGATAAGGCATACAACTCATTCGATGGGGTCAAAGGACACACAATTGGCGTTTCATTGGAACTTTTAAGATGTATGGCTGAATCGACAATTGGGACCACACAGCTGAGTTACGATATCTACAAAGAAATCAGCAGTTAGAGCTGCAATGAACATTGCTAAGTGTAAGAGTGGTAAGGCAAAATAATTCCGCTGGAGGATGGGCTGTGGTGCTAGCCATCTGTAGTTAGTTACTTATGGCTTTAAGGAACCCGGAGGTTCAATGCCGCCCTCACATAAGACCGACATTGGTCCCTATCCTGTGCAAAATTAATCTAGTCTCCATCATCATATCCCACCTCTCTCAAATCCATTTTAATATTATCCTCTCATCTACGTCTCGGGATCCCCAAAGGTATAATTTCCTCCGGCCTCTCAATTAACACTCTATATGCATATCTGAATTCAAACGTGCTACATGCCTTGCCCATCTCAAACGTCTGGATTTAATGTTCCAAATTAAGAATACATTGCGTGCAGCTCTGCGTTGTGTAACTATCGAAGAAGGGAAAGGCCATTCGGTAGACCACGAATTCAATGGAAAGACCAAGTTGACAACGATATCCACCAACTGAGAGGCCACCAAGATGCAGCTGAAGACAATCTCTTGAGATCTTGAATGAATGAGGCCAAAAATTGTCTCTGGTTTGAGTAGCGATTAATTTAATTGCATTTCAGGTACTGCTACTGATACTACTACATTGAAACAAGGCGCAGTACAACAATAATGAGGAAGTGTTGAATGTTGACAACACAGCACTGGCAGGCGCCGTGGCCGGGGTCAGCCCGTTACAACGCAGTGGTTTGACACACTGACGTTTCCTTTGTCATGCAATGCATGACACCTCTTTCCGACGACCCGTCCCACTCACGTGGAAGTCCAGGAACCGCTGTCAACACGCAGCAGCGAATGTTGTCAAGCGAATGATATAAGCACAAATCTATTTCTATCCCAGATGGAATGAAAGTTTGTTCTTTTTGGCTTCGGTAAGTTATTGCACGTACTAACCATATGCACATAGTATACAGCTATTTGTCTGATGTACAGCTATGTTATTGCATAATTTCTGAAGAATGTAAGATTGCAACAATCCAATCTTTGAACGAGAAGACGAAGAAGAAGAAGAAGACGAGCGAGAAGAAAATGACGATGTTGATGAGGATGAGGGTGACGATGAAAAGGACGACAACCAAGGATGAAAGTGTTGAAGGAAGATACGAGTCAGTAACTACAGCTGACAATATTTGTCAAAGTTGTTACTCGGTCATATATAGCAGGGCAGTGGTTCTCAAAGTGGGGTCCCCGGGGTTCATTCTTGGGGTTCGTGAATTTTCCGGATAAGGGCTTTTTCTCTCCCTTCAAAAGGGTTATTATTTTTATGTGGCAGTAATGTCACAAGCGCATTGGCTTTTGTTGTTACAACCAAATTAATTGTTTACTGTGTCCGCGGGAAAAAGTCTTACGACCTCTAGTACCGTCCGACATCTAGCAGCGACTGTTAGAACTCTGTGAAAAATATATACATGCATAGATCACAAAATATCGATACTGTGAATTGAAAATCCAGCTGAGGGTGTGATTATTAGCATACAGAAAGTGCGAAAACGTGTTATACCTTATTTGTACAGTATTCTTTTGGGTGTTTATATTATAAAAGCATTATAGCCTATTGTGTTGTGTTACGCTTAGGTGAATTATATAAATCTTCAGCCCTTCATATAATTATTCTCGTAAGTAAAATTACACTTTGTTATAGTCAAGTTATGAGGTTAGGGTTAAAATGTTTACTTTCCAGTACCACAAATTCTTTCGTGTTATTTTCAGATAATAATGTCCAACAAATACGACCAAGTCAAGAAATATACTCCTGGAGAAGCATTTGAATTATTTTATTCACTTCGGAGTGTTCCCGAAGATTCGCAAAGTGAATCAGATGAAGGGGCAGAAAAGGAATTTGGTTCAACAAATGTGAAGGACTCTAATATCTCAACTGTGACACAATCTAGCACAAGTAGGGACCTGAATGATGGACATAATTCAACTACTGATAGTAGTGAAGATGAGGGCGAGGAGATGCCGGAGGACTGGTTCACATATGGGCGATGGGAAGAATACTTCCGGCCAAAAATTTGGGCTCAGTGTGTCAAAATAAAATGATTTTAAAAATATCAGTGGCTTTAAAAGCACAATTTTATTGCTATAGTAAAAGATTAATTTTTATAAGACTACAAAAAAGTACTATGGTAAAGAGTTAATGAAATTGTTGTCGACAGACTTAATTTAAAAAGTGTAAGACTGTAAGAACCTTTGGGCATATATGGAAGTATAATATAAAAGTGGATTTGAGGGAAGTGGGATATGATGCTAGGGACTGGATTAATCTTGTTCAGGATAAGGATCGGTAGCGGGTTTATATAAGGAAGTCAATGAATCTCTGGGTTCTCTAAATATATATATATATATATATATATATATATATATATATATATTATGGTTTATTTAATAACGCTCGCAACTGCCGAGGTTATATCAGCGACTGTAAGTAACTAAGTAAGACTGTAAGAAGAATTTTTTTGTGTGGCAGTAATGTCTCAAAAGCATTGACCATTTTCAGTACGTACATTAAAACTTATAAATACATTCCATTGTTTGTTGAGAGCCTTTGTGTGTTATTATAGTTATTAAACGGCGTAAGACTAAGTTTAAACCAAATAACCACAAACATTTTATAAATTTTGGTTATAACGGGTCGCTGGCTTAAACGTCGTCATAATATGGATGGAGATGCGTTCAGATATTTTCGTGTTCCTAATTCTAACAATATGTGGCTTAATATTCATTTTATCGTCAAGGATACAACCTCGTCAAAGAGGACAAGTTGAGGTTGCTGAGTTATTGTGTAGTACTGTTTGGAAAAGTGAATACCAGCTTTTTCATATTTGGCTGAAAGTTCATGCAGAACATAGAGAAATCTAAGTCTTGAAATATTTAATGTTGTTTCCCACGACTTACTTGTGTAACAACGCATTTTCTACTCATTCGTGTATCAAAACTGTTAAAAGAAAACGAAAAAAACAGGGGCAGAATTGAGATTAAAGATAACTAACCTTGATCCTAAATATAAAATAATTTTAAGCACATAAAAGTATAATCACTTTTACTAAATTGGGAAACTTCTAAAACTATACTTGATCTCTCTTTAAATACAAAAATATTGTATAAATGTTGTATTGAAAGTAGAGAATTGTTTTCCTTCATATTTTCTAATATTAACTGTGCTGTAACATATTAATGAAGGCCATTTACTTTCCTCAGGAAAGTATTATATTGTTTACGCTTTAATTAAAATATATATGAGGGGTTAGTGAGTGTAACTCTGAACTCAGCGGGCCCCGGGTTCGTTCCCCGGTCGGGGTGAGTTGCCTGGGTGAGGGTTTTTCGGAGTTTTTCCCTCACACCTATGGATGAATATCAGGTAACTTTATCAAGCGATTGAAACCCCACTCATCTTCGCCACTTCCTTTCCTCCTTTACCATCCTTTCATTCATCATCCCGTTACTTTTTCTGGTTTTCATATCGCTCTACAGGCGGCCCTCCGAAGCTACAGGCTCTCTCGACCGGCCTCCGTGGATTGTATTCAAGTGATGATGGATAACTTCTGCAACGGAACCCTGGTCAGATCTTACCGGGGGAGGACTTCCGGCTCGGACCGTTAAGAGAGCCTTGGGGGGGGGTTGCCGAAGCAGGAGTCCGTTGGCTGTAGGGACCGGTCGTTAAGGGGGTCAAGTGGTTAGGGCTGTGCGCGTAGAGGATCGGTGGGCACGCAACTCATCCCATATCGGGGGGTGTATAATAGACCTCAGATCGTAGTGCGTTAATGTTCCCTCCTACCAAGGAAAAAAATTCAAATATATCGTTAATATTGATTTAATTTTGGAAAATCTAACATAAGTATCGCTATCTCATATTCACCTAATATTAACGTTAAACTCTAACCTACCCATCATTCAATTGACGATTTTGTAAGAGTCCGCGAAAATACTGAGCTATGGAAAGAGGTCCGCAGTAATAGTATGTTTGAGAAGTAGGCTACTGTAGTAGGATATCGAGAGAAAGTATTAGGTGCTACTACAAAAATGTCGATTTTTAGATTTTTACTGTAATAAACGAATTGGTATGCAAGTTTGGTTGCGATTCATTATTGTCTCAAAAGTCGAAAATAAGGTATACATAAGCTCAACCAATGGCTAATTCAGAAAAAAAGGTGTTTAATAAGCAACTATTATCTTACTTCATGCAAATGAATAGTACGCTCAAGTTTCTTGCAAGTTTGTGGGCTGAGTGTTCAGTCCTCAGAATCATACCTGAACGGTGGTATTGGCAACGCTTAATTACATAAAATTATTTTGTATCAATCAGCTTTAATAATTGTACTAATTCTATGTTTCATTTTACTATGAATAAGTACAATTTGGTTCTAATTTGCATTAGCTTAGTTGAGAAATGGCTGTATGTAATCTTTTTGTACAGTACTTAAATTTATTTGCCGCACACACGTAAGTAACCAGAACAACATTGTACGAGTCATTTCTAGGGTATCTATAGTAACAAATTATCGTGTGATGTAATAAACTTACATATTGGCAACAAGAACAGCAAGTACGAAATGACGTACCATCGTACAAACACAGTCTAGTGTATACAGTCACGAAGCGCAATACGTAGTAAATATGCATCCACAGAGTTGCTAACCACTAGGATCGCTACTATCGCCTCATTACAGAAAATACGAAATAGTACCTGCACAGTCTATTGTTCCCAGTACCGTCATAAACTCAAGCTTCGTGACTGTATATACTAGACTGTGGTACAAAAGTAAATTAATCTCTTATTTAGATACTGATTAAATGTCTTAAACTTAGGCATGTCATTAGAATTAGAATTAAAAATTTATACTAGTAATCCACGGCGCGACAGCCCATGAAGTACCAAGACCGAACAGCCGACCGCTGGCCTCACGTTCACATGCATCAGCAGAGGTAAACGATCATCCAATCAAAACGGGTGTAACTAATGGTGAGCATGATGATCCCGGCAGCCGTTATAGCTCGTTTTCATAACCGGATATCGCTACCTACAGTAAGTCCCCAAAATCAAACGATGCTTGGTGTAAACCGATTCCATACAGTGGCCGAAATTTCATGAGAAAATGCCTTCCTTATGAGAAATCGTATCAGCGCTTATTCAATAAGGCAAGTCGGAGATAGCCACCGGCGTAGCTCGACGATAGCGCGTTTGCCTGTTGATCTAAGGTTGCGCTCGGGCGTGGGTTCGATTAGCGCTTGGGCTGTTGCGTGGTTGGGTTTTCTCCGAGGTTTTCCCCAACCGTAAGGCGAGTGTCAGGTAATCTGTGGCGAATCCTCGGCCTCGTCTCTCCGAATACCACCTCGTCATCACCAATCCCATCGACGATAAATAACCTAGCAGTTACTACAGCGTCGTTAAATAACCCAGTAAAAGAAATGTCCGAGGCATGATTACAAATTGTGACGCCAGAATGCGGAATAAAAAATCATACGAGCAGTAATATCATCTGCAATGTAATAAAGGAACTGAATTGTTGCGAACCGCTTGAAAGGCGTAATAAGAAAGTATGTGTCAACTTCTCCATTATTCCCTCATTACACGAAACAGAAAATATTACGTTGCTATAGAAGGCCCATTTCGAGCTTTTCAGAAAATATATGTTTAATATCCCTGTGGAATGGAACGGTATTTTCTGGAGGGGGCACTATGACTCAGCACTGTGACCTTTTACGATCTATTGCGCTAACCTCAAACTAGGCGCATTTCCAAACTCACACCAGCTGACTACACTAAGGGTCCGTGTCCAGGTTTCGAGCACTTGTCCCAAGGCCAGCCCCCTCCGTGCATCATCAGGTGACGTTCGGGGAATGGTATGGAATGATAAAGAAATGGAGAAATGTTGAAGAAATTATGTAGATGCCTAAGCGTCACTATGGATTTTCAATTTAAAAAATTCCGGGTGTAACCGGGACTCGAACACGAACCGCCTGCGTGGCAGGCTGAAGGTCCGACAACTCAGCCACCGCAGGGGATAACAGCCCTGATACCACGATATTTGATTTAGGCATGCGGTCTCGTATCAGGTAATGAACTTGATAGAATTTGAAGTACGCCGATGGCCTCTAGCTAAATTACATCACTCCTACGTTTACGTTGCTATCAAGGTCACACTAGGACACTCTTTCCTTACTTGTGGATAGAAGTTTTCATACTATAGATTCAGTGCTTGCTTAATTACATCAGAGCATCGCTCACGCTCAGTTCAAGGTCAGATTATATCTCTGATAATATCATTACCAAACCCATAAATCAGAACGTGTATTTCATAACAGGAAAAGTAGTTCTAGCAGCATCAGAGTTATTTCAGATGTTTATCGGCGAACTGTTGTTACATAGGAACTGGCATTATTTAGTGCCTTTATATTAGGTGCTTACCGACACAGGTATTTTAAATCAAGACAAGGCCAACAGGTGGCAGGGTAGTCCCTGTGTCTTCCACAATGGACTACGTTAAACACTTGGCAGGAACACAAACGGACAGAAGCGAGCACAACAAATTCTGAGATTCTTCTGACATGGCCATGCCGGGAGTGTGGCCCAGTGCCATGCGCGCCGCATACTTCCAATATCTCCTCCTCAGAGTGAATTTAATATGATGGCTTCCTCGGTTTTATTACGTTGATTTGACTCACAATAAAGCATGATAATTATTATCACACAAATGAAATAGACTATTATTACTACATGCATGGTGTGTTCTTCAAACAAAACATCCGAATTCAAGAATAAAAATAATATGGCTATAATTTTTTGCCTCACGTGAAGGTACAATTAATGACACAACTACTTTCATTTTCACGATCACTATCAAAATTTTGAGACACAGACTCCCACGATGCCACGTGAAAACTACTGGTTTACATGTCTTTAACAAAATTGCAACACAAAACTTAGTTTGAACTCGTAAGCAAAGATTATTAACTAGCTTCTTCAAGTAATGTGTTGTAACAGCGTTTGCTGTCTTCTGATTAACGTGTGACGATGCGATTCACTGCCTCCAGCCTCGACAGATTTGATTTGTGGATTTTAGGACCGATAAAAATTCCATCTTTCAACTTTTATTGTGTGATGCACGGAAATTTTCTTCGATGAGTAAACTCGTCTTCACGCCTGTAGGCATCATTCTCATCTTTGGAGATTCTGTCTTCTTCACCATTATTTTTTGCCATGTTCTCCAAATCAACTGGAGGAAGAGGAATACGAAGTTTTCTCCATGTGGAACCAGTTTTATCAAGGTATGAAAAAAAAATCTGCATCGTTTGGTAACCATAATATTGTTATGGTCTCTCTAATATGTTTAATACATTCCCTGCATGTAATAACACTTATTTCTGGAAAGTAGACTACTCTCAGACATGCAGAGTTGTTTATTTTAATACAATTAATTTTTTATTTGTCCTATATAAAATATATATTAAAATTTACATAATATTTTGTGACCTAATTTTTCTATTTTCAAAGAAATGGGCATTATTGTAGTCTACCTTTTGCATATATGCATGTTAAATCAATGTATAAAATTTCAAAATTCTATCTCTAATGGTTGTGGAGTTATGAAATAATATGTGTGAAAAATTTCAAATTTTGGAAAATTTAATTTAAAGTAAAAAGTGAATTCTAAAAAAAAAAATATTATTAGTAACCTTTTTTATACTTTTATCAGATATTTAAGTTCTAATAAGTCTTGTTGTGGTACCTTGTAATTTTTGTCCAATTGTGAGTTCTTTTCCTTATAAAATTTTAGAAATTTAGAACTTGCATTTTCTGATAATATGTGTGGTCGTTCACGTACATACACCCTTAATGGCCGATGGAATTTTTTGGATACACAATTTTATTTCCTTCTCTTTGCATTATACCCCTTAAAATTAAATAAACGAAGTAACAGGGTTGTGAAAGTAACAGGGTTGTGGTTTCCTCCATAACATAGAATTGCAAATGACATTCACTTTTTCATCCCTTTAGTTCAAAATCTTAACCCTTCAACACATGAGCGGAAACTACACGTGGTGCCCATGATTTGCCTTGGCCCCCAAGATCCACTTCAATATAAGCATAGTAGACTTTCTTTATACAATTTGTTAAACATGTTCAACACTACATAATTTCCCAAAAATAATGTAACAAAATACATTAGGATTGTTCAAATACTTGAGTGTAGACATTGTAAGACATCAAATTGCAATGACCGTAAAAGAAAAATAAACATAACTATAACTCGTTGCGTGCTCCAGTGCTTCCACAGACATAAGGAAGTTCACGCTCCGACTGGACGTCTCTAGCACCACAATCGGTTTCGGAGCTTACAACTCTGACACTACTGGCCTAGAGACTTGTAATGTAAAAATTTCCATCCCTATATATTAATTCCCTACTGGAATATAATACTGCCAGCAATAAATGTGTGAAGTAAATGTGATGTTATTTTGGAAACATTGTTCGTGATAGAAAAAGAAATAATAGTTTTGAAGTCAGTATAAAAGAGTGAGCAAAGGAACATTAGTTTTCAAAAAAATTATGCAGATTAGTGTTTTCAATGTCAATAGGTATAGTCAACTAATGTTTCCTCGACGTTTTTGTAGCGGGGTATAAATAATTCTCTTTTTGAAATGTCACTGTTGTGAATGGAATTGGAAAGGAAGATGACTTGAATTTTAAAGTAGCAAGGAAAGGTCGAGAAGTGTTCCATTCGAAGGACAGGGTTCTTTGATATACACCTACGACACAAGAACTGAGATTCTACATTCCTTCCATGCTAATGATTTCTTGTACACCTTAATAATATATTACCCAAGACCGGGTTTGAGCACACGAACTTCTGATCTAATGGCAAACATGGAAACCATTCAATCACAGTGAACGTCAAACGAGGCTTTACTTCCTCATTATATAACGTTGAAGAGAAATTATTGTAATGAACAAAGAGAAAAAAATCCAGATTTATACAGAAATACACATTTGTAGATCCTTGATACGGAAGAAGTTTCTTCTGGCATGCCACCTATCTGTATGGTCTGCAATTTTTTTCTCTAATGGGGGGATGTTGTTCATTTTTTATATTTAGGATTCAATTTATCCGAGAGAGATCGAATCGAATGAGGGAAAAGCACCTAAAAAGTAAGCGAGCTCTTCCTTGCAAACAGATTTTTTCGTTTTATTAAATAAACTAAGTGAACTCCAAGCCGATAGGCCACTTTTCTCACTCCGTTTCTTGCAGTTGCATTGGAAGAACGTAGAGTAATTTTCAAGAGAAGAAAGCCGAAAATGGAAGTTACATAAGAGGTGCCACATATTGGAGAAAGATGTAACACAGCACCATCTGAAATATGGATATCACCAGTAGCAATCGACGTAGCTCAGGCGGCAGGCGCCCTTGCCTACTGATATGGAGCTGCGTTCGACCATGGGTTCAATTCCGGCTTGGACTAGTTACCTGGTTGAGTTTTTTCCGAGGTTTTTCCCAACTGCAAGGTGAATGTCTGCTAAATATATGGAGAATTCTCGGCTTATGTCGCATCTTTCTATCACCAATCACATATACGCTAAGTAATCTACTAGTTTATACATCGTCGTTAAATAGCCACATAAATAAAAAGAGAAACAGGGCAGATTCACCTATAATGTTAGTCAAAACGGAGAGAGATGGAAGGTAAGCGAGTCCCGCGTCTGTGGTTCAAGAGCTGGTACGCTGGTCTTTCATCGAGGCGGTCCGAGTTCGATCCGCGTCCAGGTCATGATGGAATTTGTGGTGAACAAAGCAGATTTTGCAGAGAACTTTTCTGGAGTACTCCCGTTTCCCTCTATCATTTTGCCATAACTATCCAACTCCCACTCATTTCATATACACAATAGTAAAAAAATAGGCTGGGGTTAATTCTTTGGGGTATTACTGAATTCCGTTGCTGATATAAATTCCGAACGCTGGGGTGTTTTCTGGTGATAGAAAAGGACCTGACTCTGTCAGGGCTCAGACAGGATGGCTCACCTATCAGCATCGGTTGCACGAATGCCACACAGGCCACCTGTCGGACTTGAATTATCAGAAGTTAAAGCCGTGTTACCTCGCTCTGGAAGACTTAAGACGGCACCTGTTAAGTTAAAGCACAGATTTGTGAACACATTAATTTCGAAAATGCCGAAATGTTAATTTGGGGGAAAATGGCGAATTTTGAGTGCATGCCGCATGTACTGCATGCAGTCTTCTGAAGCCTTGGGGTGTATCACTGTCCCTAGACATCAGAAAAGCGCCGACCAGAAAAAGGCTGTGTTAGGGTCAAATACCAGTCCGTTTGGGTGCCATAAAAGAAGAGCGTAAAGGCCCATTCACAATGAAAATTAAACATAACCGTAACATAAACACAGAAGTTTGTGCCCAGGCTACCAAATGGGACAATTCACAATGGTTCACATAAGCATTGACATAAACATAACCGTAAGACGTTAACATGAAAGTTTGCAAACTCCAAACTTTCAAGCTTATGCTTACGTGATTTGCAAACAGAACACAATCGTGGAGCGCTCAAGAATACGACAGAATATGAGGAAATGGCGTCGTTGTTATGTTTCCATGGTTACCAAGTATGTTTGCTGTTATGTTTATGTTCTCATCATGAATGATGGTATGACTTCTTGATTTTGCCGTAACGTTTATATTAAGTTAACGATTACGTTATGTTTAATTTTCATTGTGAATGAGCCTTAAGTCTGCATGTTCTACGACGGAAGTGGACTGGGGCAACGTTTTCTGCCACCTTGGCCGTTTATTTTTATGGTTATACCGACTGATATTTTTTCAGCAGAGTAGCCAAAACGACACCGTTTATACAACTTTCACAAATCCGTGCCTTTTTAGCTTTAAGTGCAGCATGATTTCGTGACATGTGAAGTGCTCAAGTTTCGTTCAGATCAGTGAGAAGATAAAGTTGTACTTTGTTGTTTTATTTAATGTGAATACGGACGACTGTAACGAGGTACGTCAGCGTGACATTGGAAACTTAAATTAATACCTTTGTAACATATCAGCTTTGAAGAAAAGCAAATTACATTTTCTAGGGACAGACCAGTACCTAAATTAACAGCGGCTAGTTTTCACACATACAGGCCTAAGTATAGCCTACTGGTAAGTTCACAGAATTACATTTTGAAAGTTAAAGAATAGAAATTTATTTTGTATCAAGTAAATGATAATAATAATAATAATAATAATAATAATAATAATAATAATAATAATAATAATAATAGTAAGCAAATGCATAGTGCATGTCTTTGTCTTCATTTCACGCTTCGCCACTGATCGCGGGGTCATTGAGTTTCACCTCCAATTTCTATTAGGCCTTATCCCGTCATTTTTCTTAACGTCTTACGTAAAACTACATAAATCCACACGCAGGATGAGTTGCTTCAATATAGGACACTAGCTAACTGGCTATACAGGATGAACAGTAAGTAATGTCATTAATTTCAGGGGGTTATTCCTTGAAATATTTCAAACAAAGTTTAATGAAATTTTGCTTTCCTTTTAGAGATAAAAATTGTTTTATATGAACCATTTCATAGCGTGTTTTGGGAAAACCACTGATTTAATTCCAAATACGTTCAATTAATTTAAGACAGAAATGTGATATGGTACTAAATGATTGAAAGAATTTTAGTTTTGAAAGAATTTTAGTTTTATGTGCAGAATTTATCCTAACAATAATAATATTTTAAAATTCCTTTTCAGAACGAAAAGTTACATTTGCTGAGATCAAATTTTTTTCACATTTAAAAGGCAAATTCTTTCAGTCTTTTATTATTATTATTATTATTATTATTATTATTATTATTATTTTTTTTTTATTTATTTATTTAATCTGACAGGATTAAGGCCATAAGGCCTTCTCTTCCATCGAACAAGACAGCACATATAAATACAAAAAAGAAATACGGACGCTGGTGAAAATAATACAAATAAAGCCCTATGGAGAGTCAACAAGGTCAAAAGAACACTATAGAGCTCTCATAAAGCTAATACAAAAAAGAAAGAAAGAAAAAACAGAGATAGCAATTATGATAGTGATGATGATGATGACGATGATGATGATGATGATGATGATAATAATAATAATAATAATAATAATAATAATAATAATAATAATAATAAATACATTAGATATTAATTAATTTTACACCAGCATAGTTACAATATTTACTATATGTCATGGGGTAAGCCGAAGTTGCGCAACCTGACAGGTGTTCAAAAAGCAATTCCATGAACTAGAATGTGATTTTTTAATTTAAATTTGAATTTTGATATTGTCTGACAGTCTCTAACATGGTCAGGGAGAGAGTTCCAGAGGCGTGGAATGGATATGCTGAAAGAAGATGAGTAGAAGGATGTTTTGTGCAGAGGAATAGAGAGAAGGTACATGTTCCGGGTTCGAGGTAGTGAAAGGTAAACAAAATGAGATGCTAGGTAAGAGGGTATGGAGATGTGGATGATTTTAAATAGTAATAAGAGAGAGTTGAAGAATCTTCTTTCCTTAAGTGGACTCCAAGACAACAATTCTAGTGACAGTGTTACATGATCGAATTTTCTAATGTTACAAACGAAACGAACGCAGATATTGTGAACACGCTGTAGTCTGTGGGCAAGATCAGTATTTAGATTTGTGAATAGAGAATCGCAATAATCGAAGTGGGGCATCACTAAAGTTTGGATCAGGTTCTTCTGAAGGCTGAAAGGCTGAAAGGCAAAACGTTGGTTAAGTGTCTGAGGGAATGAATTATGGAAAAATGTTACTTACATATGTAGGTCTCTTGATTTTGAAAATTTAAATTTGAATCTAAATATACCCATAAATTTTTTACTGTCTTATTATATGTAATTGTGGTATTATTTATTTTTGTATTTGATGCAGTGGCTAGATCTATTTTGTTTAATGCTCGTTGGTGGCCCATTATTATCATAATACACTGCTCTTTTAAATTGACTGAGCATATTGGGAATTAATTCTGCAGCTTTCCCGAAATACGCTGTCTTACATAAAACAATTTTTATGTCGGAAAGGAAGCAAACACGAGTAAAATTGTATGACACTTTATTTTAATATGGCAAAAGATCTCTGGGCCGTCCAAAGAAGAGATGGACTGAAAATTCTAGTTTGAGACCGTAACAGGCCACTTGGCCTAATACTTGTTAGGAAGATGATGATGAAAGAGGAGCCCCTTGAAATTAATGATATTACATACGATTCACCTTCTACTAAAATATGGCCCGATCGATTCTGAAGGCACAATGTGGGAACAGTGGTTATTCTAAACCAAGTCAGTAGGAGTATGTATGGTTTTGGCTCAGAGCGCACTTGGGGTTGGAGCATGTTTGTTATCCTCAATCTGAATGTAAATGATTCAGACGCGGACAGGAACATCTGTTGCATCGGACGCCCGGCCGGCCAGCCACGCGACCGGTGAACATGGAATATAATAACTGTAACGAAATTTTAAAGAGTAGTATTTAGTATTTATTTATTTAACCTGGTAGAGATAAGATCGTCAGGCCTTCTCTGCCCCTCTACCAGGGGATTACAACTATAATATGAAGAATGAAATTACAATTAATATTAAATTTAAAATTACAATTACAATAAAAATTAAAGTACGACACGATTACCTGATTATTGAAAGCTAGACAATTTATCATAGAAGTTAAGAACAAAGAATATTTTTGTAGCCTATTTACTGAATTACAAATTAAACCTAGAATAACAAAATTCTGTAGTGATGAAATTACCATATATTGAAATATTTTGTGATAGATTAAGAGAACTATTTACAAGAAAGCATGTCTGAACGGGTCTTAATTACTGACAGAGTGCCTAGCGAGTTTGCGTTTGAATTCAATTTTATTTCGACAGTCCCTGATGCTAGCAGGTGAAGAATTCCAGAGTCTTGGCACGGCTATTGTGAAAGGGGATGAGTATGAGGAGGTGCGATGGGATGGTATTGTTAGTATTGTTTCATGGCGAGAGCGTGTGTTCAGATTGTGGTGGGAAGAAAGGTAAGTGAAGCGATACGACAGGTACGAAGGAATACAGGAGTTCAAGATTTCGAAGAGAAGGAGAAGTGAATGTAAAGTTCTTTTCTTATCTAGTTTAAGCCAACCTATTGTTCCCAGGGATGGGGTAATATGATCATATTTACGAACATTGCTTACATAACGTACACACAAATTATGAGCACATTGAAGTTTCGTTTTGTTGTCGCTGGAAAGGTCAGTGAGTAAAATGTCAGCAAAATAGGGAAATACAAGCGTCTGTACAAGGGACTTTTTTTAAGCAAGAGGGAAGATGAACATTTATCCTTTTTTAGCATTCGTTTGAAATCAAGTAGCCTGCAAATAAAATGTAAAATCACCGTGTCCTAGCCATCATTAGAGACGGAATCTTAGCAACTACTCTTTGAAATTGAGTAAGGAGTTTGTGCAATGAGCCAATGACTTGAAGAGTATTGGCGCGTGGTGTTGTACGATGAAAACAGGTGACGCAAGCATCAAGGAAAACACAAACCCACACGTAAAATATTGATTTAGAGAGTAGGGCAGTGATGTGCATTATAAAAACGTAAACACAGTCTTTACTGTAAACTTTTAACTTATATCACAATAACCTTAGCTGTAAAATGTTTACTTAAAATGTTATTGTTTCATACGTAGGTACTATTCTTAATGACATGTTTAAACATACTGTATATTACGATAATTTTTTTAACCCAAAATAAAGATACAACTGTAACCCAGGTACTGCTCTTAATGAAATGTTTAATGATCTTTGTTGTAAAATGTAGCTTAAGACACCGGTACTACTATAAAACAGGTAGGCCTATTGCCCTTGTTTATAAGTGTACGTTTCAATAATGTTTTTGAAGTGCTTCTCAGCTTTTTTGAAGGGAATGGTGGTATGCATCATCATTTCACAGAGATTTCTGCAAAATTCATCCGCTGGCATAGAATTATTAGTTGAGGGTAGATCGTCTGGCTCACTTATTTCTACCAATTTAAAATGGTTTATGTTTTTTTTTTAATTACAGCACTGCTATAAATTCCATCTTTTAGAACAGATTGTCAGTCCTACATAAATTACACACAATTAAGTCGCCACTTACACAAACATACTACGGTCTTCCGCATTTCTCTACCCACTTCTGTGCTTTCGTACTTGTTTTAGACATTATTTAAACTAGCAGTTCATAATATCATAAACATTGCTAAAGTGAAGTACATTTGCTTAGGCGTAAGGAACGTATTGTAAGGTTACTCTGTAGTGCGCGTTATTTTTTCTGATTCTAAGCAGAGTCTGTACTGAAGGAGTACGGCACGTAGCCGTATTATATAACCCGTGCACACTTATACTCATCGAAATGTTGCGGGACTAAGAAAATGGTCTTTAGTCATCATCGTCGCTGCCGTTACAGCCACTATAATTCCGACTTATACTCTTCAGCGTGCTCAGTACTGGACAACATTAAACACATGCACACTGGCGTTCAAAGATATTTGATCTACAATTTTCTGGTCGCGTAAGCGAACTTTCTAACCATGGGACAATCCGGAACCAAATATATAAGAAATTCACAAACTTAAAAATAGTTCTGTTAGTTCTCAATAGATGATACTATTATTGGGAGGGGTATAAATCATTCGGAGGATAATGATGTAGATCAGTTATTTCCAACTGGTCAACCTGTGACGTCGGAGCGCGTTTCTCCTCTCGGAGTAGAGCTCGCAGAGTACGTGAGGAAGGGTAATGTTGAATAATTTCAAGGGAAAAATTGTTCAGGGGCCGGGTATCGATCCCGGAAACTCTGGTTGAACGTACCAGCGCTCTTTCCAACTGAGCTACCCGGGAACTCTACCCGACACCGTCTCAACTTTTCCCTTTATATCCACACAACTCGCGTGGGCTGACGAAACGCCAGAGACCCACATCGAGTGCACACAATCTCTGTATGACTTGGATTGTGGTTTTCTGTTAACGTACACAGTGACGTATATATTATGCAAATCTAGTCTTTCAGGTAAGGCTCCCTGTAAAGCAGATTTGAATAATTTCAAGGGAAAAATTTTTCCGGGAGCCTTACCTGAAAGACTAGATTTGCATAATATATACGTCACTGTGTACGTTAACAGAAAACCACAATCCAAGTCACACAGGATCGATACCCGGCCCCGGAACAATTTTTCCCTTGAAATTATTCAAATCTGCTTTACAGGGAGCCTTACCTGAAAGACTAGATTTGCAAGGGTAATGTTGTGTCTCCGCTATTTAAAAATCATCCCTTCCACTCCCACTCCCCTCTTTTTCTCTTTTACACATACTTCACCTCTGAATGAGCTCTAGAGCAGAGACGTGTGACGTCAGAGATCAAGCAGTAGAAATGCCTAATGTAGATTAATTTTAAATTATTCTCATAATTGATAGTATGGGAGGTTTTCCACTAAACCTAGTGTCCTCTACAGTGGGATGAAATTTTGAATTCTATAAAGTGTGTACTGTATATTTATGTACTACTATTGGTGACACTGGCTGTTATCTTCGTCATGTATTCATAGAAAAAATAACTAAAAAAACACAATTACAAGGACAAATTACACTGAACAACTAATTTTTACTTTTTGTCTTACTCCGAAATAAAAATAGGTAAATATTACTAATATGTGTGCCCTAAACCTGAATTTAAAATCCAAATTTCCGCATCACGTACCATTTTCCTGGAAAAATGAATTGAATTTTTTATGACAAAAGTTATTTGTTTTTAATTTTCCACTGCTACTGATAAAATTACAACACACTAGGGAATCAAAATTCCTCATAATATTTAAAAAGTGTGTACTGGATACAAAAATGATGTTACATAGTTTAAAACACAACAACAATAAAAATATTTCATGCGTATAATGAGAAAAATCTCGGAATTTGAACTTGCATTTAAAATAATTTTCTGGATGACTTCTGTTTATAATTAGACTAATTAGACCCTGAACTGTATTTTACAAGGCACAACAATAGTCTGAAAGCATGCTGAATGATGATCTTCCTTTATATCGCCTTTCCATTTCAAATATTTCTTGATGAAATCTTTCCCCATGCTCGTCGCTTACCATTCCAAAGTTGGAGGAAAGAAATCCAAATGAGAATGTGAAAAGTGTATTTCGAGAGACATATTACAATTCATTTTCCACAGCAAGTTCTATATACCTCTCTTCCCTAGAATTTCCAAGGAAATTTGAGTAAATGTCTTTGAAAGCACGCCATGCCATTCTTTCTGTAACGGAAAGTTTTTCCTCAGACAAAGGCTCAGCCGTAACTTTGTGAATCTTTGGACCGATGAAAGTGCCCTCTTTTAATTTGCCTTCACTCAAACCGGTGAAATTGTCCTTTAAATACTGAAAACCACATCCTTGTTTGTTCATTGCATAGACCTCACATTGAACTGTTATGAAATTTACTTATTAGAAGGGACTAATATCTGTTTATTTATTAGAAGTACAAAAGAACATGTCAATAACCATAAGAAACTGGAAATAAGTCATGAACTCATAAAATGCATTAGCTTTTGTTTTGGTTTATACCCTTAAACCGCGCCAGATGTTTCCTGGGGGAGCGCTTATCGAAAAGTGAAATCATAGTATATCTTAAAAACCTTACGTGATACGAGATGCATATTCGGATTCCGCGCACACCAAACCATAAGGGACACATTGTTTTCAGTCGGAGCATAATTATTGTTGTTCAGTGTTATTTATCACTATCGATTAGTAAGGGTCAGGTCTCTCTGAATGCCAGTATACATGCAAGTACTGTATTTATGGAAGTCCGGTCAGGATAGCTCATGGTCATCGCTTTCTTAATACAAGACAGATCCATGTGGGAGCTGAATAGTCTGTAGAGAACCCATGGCCTGACACGAGTCCCGCAGACTATCCGTTCCCGAGTCCCGGTCAGACCTGGTATTTTTCATTGAAAAATCCACAGTGACAATCGTAGCGGACAAGATAGCATTATAGATTTTTCTCGGGATTTTTCCTTTCCCCACGCTAGATATTAACATAATTCCATCCGATTTCCATTTTCCTATTTCCCGACGATCAGCTGACGATGCTTGGAGGGGCGGACCTTGGGACGAGCGGATGTACTTGCTCGAAACCTCTATACTCAAAACCTTAGTGCATTCAGCTGGTGTGGATTGAGAATGTGCCTAACTCAGGCCTGCAGAACTGTAGCTCTTGAGAGCGACTGCTTTCCTCCCCTTTCTAACCCCACCCACCTTTTCTACCTGTGCGGTCACGGCGTTCTATTTACGCTCGGCTGCATCAACATTCATTCTCGGGGCGGAAGTCGATCATCCCCAATAGAAGTGGAGTGAGGTTGACGTCATATTTCCCCTCCTTACGAGTTCTGCAGGCCTGGCCTAACTGAATTTCACTGTCTAAGTTATCTCGGGTGGAAACAGCACTAGAGCTCCACCTTTCCCTTCAGGATATTAATTGTAATAATATGCAGAAAGAAAACTCATTGGTCCGCATGGGAGGCTATGAATTAAAGGTGAAGAGTGAGACAAAATCCATGCGTAGTTAGGCCAATGATTAGAGATGAGCAATGGGCCCGGTCCGTCCCGGCCTGAGTTCTTGACCTTGCGTTACGCGGCTAGTGTAAGTTGCGTTATCTATTACCATGCAGGCTTACACCACAGTCTAGTATATACAGTCGCGAAGCTCAATACGTAGTAAATATGCAAACATTAGATAGTTGCTCACCACTAGGATCGCCAATATCGCCTCATTACAGGCAATGCAAAATAGTACCGTCACAGTCTGTTGTTTCTAGCACCCTCAAAACTCAAGCTTCGTGACTGTATGTAGTAGACTGTGCTTATACCGTTCTTTGCTCTTAAGCCTTGATTTTTCTGAACTTACGCATGCGACGTGCGAATTGCGAGGTGCGTGGCCCGCCTCCCACAAATCCGGAATACGCGAGAGAGAGTGAGTGGTTTCTATAACTGCGAGATGCGTGGTCTGCGCACCTCGCAGCCATCGAAACCACTCACTATCTCTCGTATAGTCCAGATTTGTGCGAGGGGGGCCTAGCACCTCGCAACTGGCATGCGTCGGTGGAGGGAAAACCAACGCTTTATAGAAACCACACACTATCTCTAGTATAGTCCGGATTTGTGCGGGGCGGGCCTCCCACCCCGCACGTCACATGCGTTGGTTCAGAAAAACTAAGGCTTTACGGACACCTAGTCGACTGCAGTGCCCTGACCTTCAAGGCCAAGTTGAAAGTTCGCCTTGCCGGGTAGTACATATTTCGGGTGAAATGTGAGCCCTTCAGAGCAGAAGTGGTGTAAGTCAAAAATGGGTAATGAGGGTTAAAGTAAACATTCTGTAAAAAAAGAGCGCAAAATAGCAATTAATATTCAATTTATTTAAACTATTAGTAGTCAGTGGATAGCAAGAAGGACATATTAATTGCTACTTTGCGCTTCATTTTACAGAATTTTTACTTTAAAACTTATTATCCAATTTTGACTTACACCACTTTTGCTCTGAACGGCTCATATGTAGGTAAACACGAGTTTTTCAAATCTGTTTTCAGGTTTTAGGAAGCTTTTATGGTTTAAGAGTTTGGTAAAATTTGTTTATTAAATTTTGTTACGTTGAAGAAAAATTAAATACTCCACAATTACGTCATCAACTCATAAGATACCGTGTCTCTGAAGTAAGCGTGCGGAGTCCATGTGCGAATGTATTGCGTAATATTTAATACATTTCAAACCATACTAATATACAGTACATTACATAACGGTATTCAACTGTAATATAGGAAGCAATGGTCCCCTGTTTATTTTAATATACATTAATATTATACAAGCTTTATAATATTGAGCTTCGTACTTCTGTATACGAATGGGGTTCGTTAGCCTGCAGTCCGCCCGTGATTAATATCCGTCATTACAGTATTGCATGCTTACAACTTCTTAATAATAACTAGGGAGTCTATGTATGCATAGAAAATACGAAGCCATGGCGGAAAGTAAACCTCACTTTCCGGGCATATTCCACAAACTCAAACATTGTTCTACAAGAGGAAACAAATAAAACCTTTCGCTTTGCATAAAATCCGATAATAGTGTCACTATAGTTGCACTAAAGAAAAATAAAAGTGACATAATAAATGACTCGCTGTTGCTATCACCATCATCATCAATTTTTATCCCCGAGTCGTTTTGCAACGGTTATCAAATGCAGAGTCGACCTGATTGGCGAGTTCGTATAGCGCTGGCCTTCTATGCTCAAGGTTACGGGTTCGATCCCGGGCCAGGTCGATGGCATTTAAGTATGCTTAAATGTGACAGGCTCATGTCAGTAGATTTACTGGCATGTAAAAGAACTCCTGCGGGACAAAATTCCGCCACATCTGGTGACGCTGATATAACCTCTGCAGTTGCGAGCGTCGTTAAATAAAACATAACATAACATTTTTCAAATGCAGATTCTATTAGTTTTCTGAGAAACAGATCCTAGGTGATTTTCTTCTATAAACTTCTGAAATTATGTTAGCTGTTCAACAATACAGTGTTTGATTTTCTATATATCTGCTTATGACAGACTACCCATTGGCTAAAATTACCACTTAACTCCTGGGTAAGCATATTTACTGTGCATCGAATTCGGTTAGAACTTGTACCAGAAGGTTAACTACGGTAATTTCTAAATCGAACGGCTAACAGACATAACCAATGATTTGTACTGAGGTAAAATGGAAGTCATACTCGCAGATGATGATCATCAAGACGATTAATTATTATTATTTTATTTGAATCACTCGCATAGTGAACGCGAAGTTGAGTTATTTGATAGAGCGATTGATTTTGAGGAATCAATTGGGAAAACATTTAAGGGGAGATTTCGTTTATCGAATCATATATCTAGTGTCACCTTTGCTGCAACAGAGGAGGAATGACATAGAATATCCTACAAACAGGAAAAATCCTATTTATCCTATAAACGGCTGCTTAGAACATTATGATTCTATGCAACTGGTTCTTGAAACATTTTAAAAGAGACATTGCGCAGATGCATAAAACACCTGCAGCACTAATCATTCACGATGTCACTGGTTAAACCAAGAGACTTCACGGACGGGTTATACAATAATGCAGTGTTCTATCATAATTAGGATCCTAGAAGATTGCACACACACATTCGCATTAATTTCTTGGTAGACCATAATTCATATTTTTTAATGAATATCCCTTATTTTTTGTTTTCTAATACACTTTCATATGCAGTAGTTACTAGAGCTAGAAATTATAGGTGCAAAATTGTGGTCAAAAATGGTGCAAATTTCAAAACTAAATGATCATTACAAATAGTACCAAAAACCAATTACATGACATATGAGGACACAAAATTACTTCGATAAGCTTAGTTTCATCTTCTTTGGTGAAGATGTCAGCTGATCTACGGTTGGGGTTCAGCCAATATAGCAGATGATATTGACAAGGAGAGAAAAAGAATCTTTCGCCAATGAAGGAGCAAGCTCAAATTCGATTTTTCCTACTCAGTAGCTCTTGTCTAACGGTGGTGCGATGAAGCGAAAAGTAGTTTTCAGATATTTTACCAAACGGGAGTTCATTGAAGGGTAAACTAATTTTAAACATTTTCCAAACAGGACTGCACTGAAGCGAAATTAATGTGGTACCACACTAAAAACAGTAAATTCTAATAAAGATATTCAGAACGCAGTAGGTCTGTCCATTTATTTTAAAAAATCAAGAGTATAATAATGGATTAAGGTGCCTGAATGACGTATTTAACAGTAGGTAGAAGCCTTCTCAAGCCGCACATGTTCGGTTATACTCATTTAATCTTAAAAAAATAAATAAAATGCGGGAAAGGGGCCAAAGAAAGATGAAAACATGTCAAAAGGCGCTAACACTGGAAAAGGTGCTAAACGGTGCTGGTATTGGAAGAAAGTGCAAAAATGTTCAACTAAAACACAGTTGGAGTATACTTTCTTTGCAAGAGAAGCTAATTAGCTCATTTCAATAGCAAAAAAAAAAAAACAAACATAAATAAATAAAATAGATTAAGGTGCAACACCTAAAATACCTGGCTTTAGTTTATCTGTACGTCAGACTCAAACTTCGAAAAGTTAGTTAATATTTTCGTTCTTTCTTTCTTTCTTGGTTTTTCCCTCCCCTGCAATACATACTTACAGACCACTACGTTGTACGGGAGGGAAGGTATTGTCTCTTAACACTGGACAGCTACACATAGCGGGCCTCCGTAGTTGTGGATTGGCACAACTGGGAGCCACGGCAGAAATATCACAAGACAACGAACAATCATCCAATCCCGAAGACGGAAGATAAATTTCTTTCATTTCCTATGCCGGCAATCAAGCAATGGACCGGCTGGAATGGGCAGCGCGTACGCTACGTCAAAGCAACCGCTGCGGAATAACCAATCCTTTCCGCTTTTTATTTTTCATTTTGCAAGTCTTTAACCTAACATAATAGAAAGACATTAAATACAACACGAGAACACAACAGCGCAGAAAGACAAAGAAATATAACACGAAAATATATCCACGTTCCTTCGATGTAGAAAGGAGCAAGGTTGGTTGTTTTTAAACGTTGACTAACATATTTGCAGGTATATGGATGCTTTACTTGGGACACTTAGCACGTAGAAGCAGTGGATTATCACAAACTTTGTCCCGATTAAGTGAGGTGTCAGCCAATCGGTGGTTATTAAAGGTGCACTAGAATTCCATTTTAATCATGGTTATTAGGGTTAGTACGTTTTTAATTGACTTTGACTCACATTATACACCGTGTTTCAAAATTACGGTAATACGTCTTATTAAGTTATTATTATTATTATTATTATTATTATTATTATTATTATTATTATTATTATTATTACACTTCACCTGACAATTCGGAACATTAAATCCAGACGTTTGAGATGGGCAGGGCATGTAGCACGTATGGGCGAATCCAGAAATGCATATAGAGTGTTAGTTGGGAGACCGAAGGGAAGAAGACCTTTAGGGAGGCCGAGACGTAGATGGGAGGATAATATTAAAATGGATTTGAGGGAGGTGGGATATGATGATAGAGACTGGATTAATCTTGCACAGGATAGGGACCGATGGTGGGCCTATGTGAGGGCGGCAGTGAACCTTCGGGTTCCTTAAAAGCCATTTGTAAGTAAGTAAGTATTATTATTACGAAGTACTGATGATACAATAACTTGCCGTATGTAATTTTTTAAGAAACTCTGAAAGTTATTATCGGAACGTCATAACACTCAATGTGAGAACTCATTACACGGCATACATCAACATGACAGTCAAATTCTTGCCACACTCTCTCAAAAACATCTCTGTTTATGGATGCAATCGCAGCAATGATCCGATGTCTTGCCTCTTCAAAGTCTTGGGGGTAGAGGTGGCATATAAAGTGCATCTCTCACATAACCCCAGAGAAAGAAGTCTCATGGTGTGAAGTCTGGTGATCTGGAAGACCAAATATGTTAGGCCAGATCAGCGGCGGTAGAGCGCCCAATCCAACGATGTGATATATGGTCAATTCGGAAATGTCAACGAAACAAACTTTGTACTATTGTTACTGAATTTATTTTCGAACGTTGCAGAACACAAAACTTTTCATATTTTGGTTTTGTTATTTTTCAATAATGTCTCCCATGGAAAGAGAAATAATATGTTTTTCGAAACTTAGAACTAGACATACTCATATGAAAGTGCTACCAGCATATTGAAAGAATGCGTTTCATGTGTACTATTCCCCGATAAATTGATTCGTAAATATGAACAAAATAGGTCAAATACATGTAGTTCAGGAGAAAATCGCTCTAACTTAGATATATACATAGAAATAAAATTTTTGGAATGCCACAATAATTTCTCATTGTATTTCGTGTAATGTGAAGACATATTCGAGTAGATACGTCCACTAATAAGTATGACACAAGTCTCCACTTTTCTTCGGAAGACTAGCTCGAATTTGGCACACATACGGGGACACACTAACACTACAGCCACAGCAGAAGTCAATAAATTATTAATTACAAGTAGTTCTCTTTTTTAATATGTCGCAGATGTCCAATAACTACAGTAAGAGTGTTAAATAAATAAAGTTATATAATTAAAATATATCTGACTTACGTAGAACGTGAAGCAGAGTCATTTTGAAGCTGTAGACAAGTCTGCAATGAACGTCATAAAATATATTATATTTGAGCTTGCAATTACGTGCAATAAAGTTACGGACAAACTGCAGGTGCATGGTGACACGCTTTATAGCAATTGTTAGATTTTACACGAATAACTGGGTTTGTAACGGGGCCAAGAACCGTGCACAGAATATGATACAACATCTGACTACGTGCTCATTCGCAGTCTCAGCAATGAAAACGCGTGTAAATAACTGAATAAAAAATTGCTGCACTTGGAAACAACGTTAAGCCACAGTCTAATATATACAGTCGCGAAGCTCAATACGTAGTAAATATGCAAACATTAGGTAGTTGCTCACCACTAGGATCGCTAATATCGCCTCATTACAGGCAATGCAAAATAGTACCGTCACAGCCCATTGTTTCTTGCACCCTCGAAACTCAAGCTTCGTGACTGTATATAATAGACTGTGGTTAAGCTGGAAACGGCAGAATATTTAGTACCGTACACAAGTCCCTCAATTTTGGTTTAGTTCAGCTCTATGTACTGTACATGCTCCGAGTCGCCGGTTTCCATGGTTGATTTCCTAGCCACGTTGATTGGATTGGCTACGTTGGATGGCCTCGTTCGATTGGCTACGTTAGTAGGATTTGTTAGGTTGTCTACTTTGGTAGAGTGGCTACGTTGCTGGTTGGATTCATTAGACTGGCCACATTGGACGGGTTTGTTATATTTGCTAAGTTGTCCGGGTTTTAAACCTGGCTACATTTCTCGGGTTCGTTAGATTCTCTACGTTGCGGTAGAGTTTGTTAGATCCCCTATTTTTGACGATTTCGTTAGATTGGCTACGCTGGCCTGGTTCGTTATATTCGCTACGCTGGTTGAATTCGTTAAATTGGATACACGGGTTGGGTTGATTAGATTGGTTATGCCGCGCCGGTAGGGTTGGTTCCATTGGATATTTTGATCGGGTTGGTTACATTGGCTACTTTAGTCAGGTTTGTTAGATTTGCAATACTGGTCTGGTTCGTTAGATTAACTACATTGAACGTGTTTTTCAGATTCGCTACGCAACCGAGTTTGTTAGATTGGCTACATTGGTCGGGTTCTTTAGATTGGCTTCGTTAGTCGGGTTTATTGCATTGGCTACGTTAGTCGGGTTCGTTGCATTGGCTACGTTAGTCGGGTTTATTGCATTGGCTACGTTAGTAGGGTTTATTGCATTGGCTACGTTAGTCGGGTTCGTTGCATTGGCTACGTTAGTCGAGTTCGTTGCATTGTCTACGTTAGTCGGGTTCGTTGAATTGCCAACATTCATTGTTTACGTTAGTCGGGTTCGTTGCATTGGCTACGTTAGTCGGGTTCGTTGCATTGGCTACGTTAGTCGGGTTCGTTGCATTGGCTACGTTATTCGAGTTAGTTTGATTTGCAACATTGATCGCCTTCGTTAAATTAGCTACATTGACCGTGTTTGGTTTCAATTCGCTACATTAACTGAGTTTGTTATATCTATGGTGTTTATAGGATTACGTTGGTCGAGTAGTTTGGACTTTATGTTGTGTGGATTGGTTTAGTTGTTTAATTCGGTTTCTTCTTAAGTTGACAGATAACTGCAGTTTTAAATACAGAGATATACTATTTTATCAAATGAAATATATATATATAGGCCTAATGGTGTAGTTATGGTATAACAAATTACCGAAGCAAAATTTTATTTCGAAAGAATATTACACAATTTACAATTTAAACAGAAACTGTGTTTTTAATAGATTGTTTTATTATAATGAATCACTGTGTGGCTCAAAATCTTCGATGAAATTGCTAGAAACGAGGTGGTAACTTACTGACATTGGTGCGTGAATTTGGTATGAGATTTCTTCGCAATACCCTTAGAGTTGACGTAAATCTCGGAAAAATTAAAATTTTAAAAAGGTGATCAGGCTAAACAAGGATGGGGTTGCTCCATGCTGGGGACATTATTAGACATGGAGTTGGATACCACAAATAGGTACAATATATCCTCATGTTTACGAAAATGTGGACGGAAATTTTCATATGGAGGGAAAGTTCTCAATTATCCGAGGAAGATAAAGCTGTACAAGATAACAGAAAACTCTTAACGTAAGATGAAGATACTGAATCATGCAAGTACACTTTTTATGTTGGACTCTCATTTTTAGCTTTATTGCCAACGACAGAGCACTCGGCCGAAGTAATCTCGTCACTCGGACGGTTTAATTTTCCTTAACGTATAATCGTAAAACCCAACCTGACAAATATAGAGGAGCTGAAAGTTCTTTCCTCAACCCACAAACATATTTCACGTCTGGAAAAACACGTCTATCAGACGTCGGCACTCGTCTTGGACAAGGAGAGCGTTCAATTACCAAAGTATTTCTTCAGTTCCTCTTTAGGTGTAGCTCGAACCGTAAACTATTGTTTTGGTTTGGCATGCATGTGTTATTTCTATGGGTGTTAAACATTACTCCGTTTGACATAGGCTATATCTTAAAACACATTCATTGGAGACAGCCGCTAGTATATGGTACAGGAGGTGATCAGTTTATATTTGGTGACAATTTTGACCTGTCTATTGTTACTGTGATATTTTTGGCCTTAAATTGGTTATCACAAAACTCACTGTTTCTTCCTCAGAAGATCGCAGTGCAAAAAACGTCACATTAGTAAATGGATAAACGAAATTAAACAGCATTTGTTACCTGCATGTAAGTGTTGTGTTACCATTATTTTAGGAAATTGTTGTTTTGTACCCTCTTACTTTTCTCTTGAAACTTGTGAGGATGTTTTCCAGTCTTTGAAATATGTGAACCATGTATATTATATAAGTAGGTCTACATTAACATAAAGTACTCAACAGAGAATTTCATGTTGACACGACACCAATATAAGTCCGTATGTAAATTAGCAGTCTTAATACATCTGGGTACTATGGAAAGAGATTTATCATTTTCGTTGTAGAAGAGATCGAGACTTTGCATGAGTTTCACATGAACACGTAAAGTAACATTGTTCATAATGATTCTCAGATTATACAGAGTGTAAAAATGCTTTCAGACTTTAACGGTAGACATTATTTACCAAATAAGGGTAGACATTATTTACCAAATAAGTAAGAAATTATAACAAATAGGTTCAAAAACAATGCTCTGGAATCTACAAAGGTTTCCTGCATTTCAAGAGACAATAGGTTAAAGCTACAGTACGAATATATAAGAAGTGAACAAAACGTTTTACCTACATTATCTACTTCTTACGCTAGATGTAGAGCACTCCATTTGATACACTAATATTTTTCATATTAGTGAATTAATAAATGAAGGAACAAATAAATAAATAAACAAATAAATAATTATTTAAGTGAATAAGTAAATAATTAATTACATAAATAATTAAGGAAATAAGTAAATAAAAATAAAAATATGTATGATTTGAGGCTTTCTCGGCGTTGGTTCGCTAATATGTTTTCGCGGGATATCAGCCGAGTTAAGATTTTGGAATGCTCCAAGCTTTCGACTGCTATCTCTGCAGCCATCTTCAGGGAAGTGATGTCCGAACTCGAAAAATCTCGAAAAATCGAAGGAGAATTGGGAGGAAAATTTAAAAGGTACGCAAAACGCGTCCTTGCAAGGGGTTGGGGGCTGTACAAAACTAAATATGTGAGCTCCAAGCCTGTTGGCCACTAGTCTCACTCCGGGTTACGCTGCTCCCCTGAAGGAGCTCTAGAAAATGTTGAAGGGGAAGCCGAAATTGGACGTAACCTCTTAGGTACCACATACGCGAGGGGGGCTGAGATTGATCAATTGATCACTGAACGGGGCGAGGTGGAGTTGGCTGGTGTTTGCCGTTAGGATGGCAAGACGCCGTCATCTGTTGTTCGATGACAAAGCAGGTGAAGGCCGTCGGAAGAAGCGCCGTGAAATCTAAGCTGCAATTTGAGAGGTCCCTGTCCTTTCAATTTGCGACTTATTGAGTGACCTCGTATGTTTAATAGACTATTAATATTATCTGAACTAGGGCATACATAATTTATAATAAAGGTGGAGTATATATGGGGAAGGGCATATAGGTCCGTGGCCCATTTCTTATAGGGCTCATCCCGACATTTGTCTTACGCCTGAGGAAAACCACGGAATACCTTAGGCAGGATGAGTTGTCTCATATAAGAGACTAGCCAATTTGGCTATTATGTAGGAGGTCATGAGCCTTGTTGATTTGTCTCAATTTCAAGACCAGCCAATTGGCTATATGATGGCTCAATTGCGAAGAGGGGGGAGAGATGTAATTGTTAATTAGGGAGATTCATGGGGATATGAATGCAGGTCCGTGGCCCATTTATTTTAGGGCTCATCCCGACATTTGTCTTAGCGCCTTAGGAAAACCACGGAAAAACCTTAGGCAGGATGAGTTGTCTCAATATCAGAGACTAGCCAGTTGGCTCTTAGGTTGAATGACTCTATGACTCGATGGATATATACTAGCCAATTGGCTTTATTAGATTTCCATCGATCAACAATGTAGATATGTTATGGAGGGATTTTGATTAGCCCAGTTAAGACAAGGTCATTTTACAGCGGTTGCACTATCCAAGGAGTCTCATGGAGTTGAGTCGTGGCTACCAAAACCTGGGAGTAACGCCAGCCTCCCTGTCCTCCTGTCTCAATAGTATAGCTAATGGTCCTGTCTGGTGTCTACGCCGTAACCTAGGATCATACTGGCCGAGGCCAGATATGAGCGGGTTGGGGTTAGCACGAGCTTCCGCATACAGGTTCCTAGCCAGTCGAGCAATGAACTCGTCTATGGTTGGCAACTCTAGTTCATCATGGAACTTTCTTCTCGAGGCGACTCGGGGGAGATGGGTAATGAGTCGAATCACCTGGTTTTGGACAACTTGGAGTTTACGGAGATGGGACACTGCCGCAAACCCCCATGCGGGTGCGGCATAGGTAATGACAGAGCGAATGAGGGCCTTATACATGGTAAGTCCTACCCTCAGGTTGTCAGGAGTTAAGGCCGCCAGAATGGGATAGTGTCTAACTATCAGCCCGTTGGCCTTACGAAGAAGGGATTGGATGTGATCTCGGAAGTTGAGATGAGAGTCCATAATGATCCCTAAATATTTAATTTGGTTCATCCACGGCATTTCTCGTCCGAAAAGTGTGGGTGGTGGTGGTATGTCTTCGAGCCTCGCTCTTAGTGAAAAGAGTATGGCCTGACATTTCTCTACATTGACCTTGATTCTCCAGTCGTGGAACCACGGCTGGAGGTGATCTAAGATCGACTGTAATCTACGGGACGCTAATCTATAGGTTTTGCCCATCGCCAAGAGGGCAGTGTCGTCTGCATAGATATACAGATAACTACTTCTGCCGTGGATATAGCGAAACGGGAGGTCATTAATGAATATATTGAAAAGTATGGGCCCGATAATGGAACCCTGTGGGACTCCTGCGTGAATTTCACGGGGGGTGGAGAAACTAGTGCCTACACGGGTTTTGAATGTACGGCCTCGGAGGTAGTTAGAAATGAGGCGTATCATTCCATCTGGGACTCCCATGCCCAGTAACTTAACGAGGAGTCCCTCATGCCAAACCTTGTCGAATGCTCGCTCGATGTCCAGGTAAGCTGCAGCTACTACACGCTTCGTGCTCATAGCCCAGGTAATGTCCTCCGTCATGCGGAGTGCCTGGAGTGTAGTGGAACGACCAGGGTGAAAACCGAATTGCTCGTTCCTGATTTGGGGCAATACTACTTCAGTGAGGCGTCTATGTATGACCCGCTCCGCCAGTTTGCTGAGACAACTGAGGAGACTAATAGGCCTATAGTTGCTTGGATTCGTCTTATCCTTTCCGGGCTTTGGAAAGAGAACTACGTGAGCTTCTTTCCAGGGAATGGGATAGTGACCGGAAGCCAAGATGTTATTAATTATCTCTGCGATGTCCGAACAGAAAGTCGAAAGGTTATATAGATGTGGCTGTCTCAGGTGAAACGGGATTGGTTGGCGGATCGGCCAATCCGGGGCCGGGAATTGTCATCGCTCGTAAGCTCCGCCCCTCCCGGGATTACTGCGTGAAGTTTGGCGGGCGGCGAGCCCTGTTCCGCCGGTTGGAATCGGTTGCCGTCCTCGGTCCGTGATCTTCATGACCTTGATTGTAAGAGGGCCTGAGTTGGTCTAAGGCCGGTGTCCATGCCTGACTGAGCTGGAGTCCACTGTCTCTGTTAAAGTTGTTTTTCTCCAGCTTGATCTCTATGGCCTCCTTGATTGTACGATCCCAGTAGTGGCTTGATTTGTTAATGACCTTGGTGTGGTCAAACAGTATTTTATGCTCCTTTTCTATGCTGTGTTGCGCCACTGCAGATTTTTCCGGGTAATACAGCCTCAGGTTCCTCTTATGTTCTTTGATTCTGTCTTCTACTGTGCGGCCAGTCTGCCCTATGTATACTTCGCCACACTCGCATGGAATCATGTAAATCCCTGGACTAGTCTACTACATCGCGCCATAGTCATTTCCGATATCAACAACTTGCCTGCAGAAATGGACCATCTTCGTAGAACACTACAACAAAACAACTACAGCCGGAGAGACATCAGCAAAGCCCTCAAACAAGTTACCACGAGATGTAACACAATAGACTTAGACAGCAAGCAAGAACCGACAAAGAAAGCTTTCATTCCATTCTGCGGGAGCGTGTCACACAAAATAAGCAGAATCCTCCAGAAGGTTAATATCAAAACCATCCATAAACCACAGAGCAAAATCCGGAGTCATCTACGTCAGGTTAAAGACAGTCAGGGCTTAAGGACTCCAGGGATTTACATGATTCCATGCGAGTGTGGCGAAGTATACATAGGGCAGACTGGCCGCACAGTAGAAGACAGAATCAAAGAACATAAGAGGAACCTGAGGCTGTATTACCCGGAAAAATCTGCAGTGGCGCAACACAGCATAGAAAAGGAGCATAAAATACTGTTTGACCACACCAAGGTCATTAACAAATCAAGCCACTACTGGGATCGTACAATCAAGGAGGCCATAGAGATCAAGCTGGAGAAAAACAACTTTAACAGAGACAGTGGACTCCAGCTCAGTCAGGCATGGACACCGGCCTTAGACCAACTCAGGCCCTCTTACAATCAAGGTCATGAAGATCACGGACCGAGGACGGCAACCGATTCCAACCGGCGGAACAGGGCTCGCCGCCCGCCAAACTTCACGCAGTAATCCCGGGAGGGGCGGAGCTTACGAGCGATGACAATTCCCGGCCCCGGATTGGCCGATCCGCCAACCAATCCCGTTTCACCTGAGACAGCCACATCTATATAACCTTTCGACTTTCTGTTCGGACATCACTTCCCTGAAGATGGCTGCAGAGATAGCAGTCGAAAGCTTGGAGCATTCCAAAATCTTAACTCGGCTGATATCCCGCGAAAACATATTAGCGAAAAATAAAAATATATAAATAAATAAATCTGTAAATAAATAATAAATAAAGAAATAAGTAATAAATAAGCTAATTAAAAATAAATAGGCAAATAAATAAATACATAGATAAATAAGCAATAAGTATATAAACAAATACCTAGTAAATAAACAAATAAATAAATATGTAATAAATAATTAAGCATGAATTAAGTAAATAATTAAATTAATTAATAATTAATAAATGATAATTAAATACAAATACGAAGTAAATAATAGTACATTATGCAACGAGCCTATAATGGTAGTAATTAAGACGCGAGTATGTTTATGAAACGAGCGCAAGCGAGTTTCATCATTTCCATACGAGCGTCTTAATTACCATTATAGTCAAGTTTCATACGACTTTTTATGCTCGACCATATTTCTAACTTGAAATTATTCAGAAGTATTCATTTTGTTCTTATCTGACTGAGGAGCGGAACTGACCTTGTGCAATAGCTCGTAAATTGTGAGATGTGCGCAGACGCGAAACTATTGATTTTTTCCGAGAAACAAATGTCCACATTGACCTTGATATAATCTAGAGAGTAAAATAAACATTAATCTTGATATAACATTGAAATTAAATTAGACATTGAAAAACTAGATGAAAAAATTGAATTTATTTGAATATTATTTTCAATTAACGCTAATTATTATAGTAACAGAACTGACTTTATTTCAAATATAGGTGATTTATTGTGCAATTGGTGAAATGAATTTGCAGGAATGTGCTTTTTGAAAGGCTGAAGATGACGGTGAATTGATGTTAATTTGTGTGTTGTTTTTTCGACTGAGTTTAATATTGTATTTGAGATTTCAATTTTATTTTGGATCGATTCTTCAACATAACCTTCTGCGACAGTATTGAATTTCCAGCCTCCGTGACGTTTCGCTAGTTGTCTTTCGATTGAATATCCGAGAATAATCGATACTTGCGCTTTCATATTGCCACAATGCTATTTTCTGTTTGGTGGAACACCTGAACTTTAATGAATAGGTGTACTTTAACGAGGTTCATTAAAGGGCTGCTACCAGGTGTATAATTACTACATTTCGGCATGGTCGAGCATAAATAAATAACTATATAATGAATAAATACAGAAGTTATTTAATTAATTACTAATATACATTAAATAAATATATACTTAAAAATAAAATAAATTATTTATATATGTATGTGTGTATGTATGTATGTATGTATGTATGTATGCGAAGAGGGTAAGAGTTGAGTAAAGAACAGTGGAGATAGTTGAATGTATGATTATGATGATGATGAGGAGGAGGAGGAGGAGGAGGAGGAGGAGGAGGAGGAGGAAAGAGTGAAGGCTGACAATAGAGTACAACTCAAAGAGTAATTTTGATTTGAGGTGTTTCAAATGTCTTTCTTTACTGTAATGTACGATAATGAAACTGATATTTTCATTAATTGGCAATGAAGTAGGATCATATTACTAAGCAACCTCTATCTTGTATTTCTTTTTCATGTGGGGAAAGCGGGATTATGAACTTGAGTGAATCTAGCGAGCTGTGACCAGATAAAAGTTTGATGAATCTATGTAACGACGAACAAATAATAATAATAATAATAATAATAATAATAATAATTATTATTATTATTATTATTATTATTATTATTATTATTATTATTATTATTATTATTATAAACTTACGCAAGATGAAGATGACTACTAGGAACGTGCATGAATTTTGAACTGCAACTTTTGCTTTAGCAAAGAATGAACATCGTACAGCCTAATTATATTGAACGAAACGAAAGTAACAAGAGTAAACATTGAAGGAAATAGATGCGTAATGGAAACAGAAACAACAAACACATCTCGTCATATTTTTTCAGAATATTTCCAGATGCAAATTTGTAACAGAGCCGCTAATTGTATTCTGTTGCAGACTTTATTCACAAATTCCCTGCCCGACGAAAGAACACATCATTTCTCTCCAAATACAGGGAGGGAGATCATGTTTGTATAAAATACAGTTTCTTCAGATGCTATTATAACATACAATGTTATTCAAAGTAAGGCCCTGAACTACAGAGAAATTTCTATTAACCATAGTTTTTTTAAGAATTCCCATCAATTTTTTATTATATCATAAAAATGTATAAGACACGAATAAATGTGTTTATTTTTTAAACCTCCGAATTCCATAACTTCGCAAAAAAAAAAAAAAAAATAGTGCCAGCACATTGCACCGAAGCTTTTCCTCCTAGAGTTTCATGACTTGTAACCGTGATACAAGCAAGAGCTGATGAGCAATTTCTACGCTGCTCGTGAGCGACTGTCTAGCAGAGAGTCCGAATCTACTACCTAGGGCTTCGTTCTTTTTTTTTCTCGTCTTTTAGGACGAGTGACCCGAATGCTTAGAATGCAGCCTGAGACTTATTGTGCTCACCACTTCTATTCTATGAATGATTGGGTAGCCGAACGGCCGCGCTCTTGTACAAGTAGGCTACAGCACGCTCCACCGTGAACTCATCCCGAGCTATGGTATGGATGAAGATGATATGGTGGGGAAATGAGTCCGAGGTTCAACGCCGAAAGTTACCCAGCAATTATGCTTCAATTCGTTGAAAACCCCGCGAAACACCAATCAGGTAACTTATCCCAACCAGAATTTTAACCCGGGTCCACTCGTTTCACGTCAGACGTGCTCACCGTTACTCCACAGCGGTAGACTGACTCCATTCTTAGTCTACGTTTATTCTTCCTCATGACACAGTAAATTTTCAAGCTCTTAACTAGCTTCTAAAATCCATCCATTTTGCGCATCATTACACGAAAAAAAGTTACTACGTAGCGTACTTTGTTTCCAAATCGATTATTTGACGATGCTATATCAACTGTATACTCCATTTTATTTCAAGGAGTGCAGTTCGGTCGCTCCTTTGAACACCCACTTTCAGATTTATGACTTCCTACACAAACAACTCTGACAATTCCATCCTGTCCCCTCGTCCCAACATTGCACAGTTGCCACAATCCTTGTGACCCTCGAAATGAAACACTGAGACTGACGGGATTCTTGGAACTCGGAAAAGATGCGGCAAATCTGCCTCCACGTGGATTCGACGGGATCCTGTCAATTCTTCTGAACGAGGGTTATGATTGGTTACTGACAGAAGAAGACAAGATTTCCGTCACAGTAAGGAAGACATTTATTTATGACAACCAATTAGTAGGGGGCAGTAGAAGGTCTGTCGGCAAAGCCCTTTCTATGAAACTACACTCCATGAAATAAAATACAGTATACGGTTATCTCGTATAAATGGATTTGGCGAAGTCCGAAGATTTGCCCTGGGTTTACGTGACTTCGTCTCAGATTTGCAGAAAACCCCGGAAATACCCAACCAAGTAATCACTTTAAGCAGCACTCAAATCCACGCTTAAGCGCAGCCTTAGAGAACGCATCCCGTGCGCTACTTCTAGGCTACGCCGGTGGCCGAACCCATTATAACCTTCAACTGTATTTGATGGTTTAATCCTCTTCATATCCCTCAGAATGAATCAACAATTTCCACAATGTTTAAGGCTCTCTTCATCCAGCACAGATTTCCAACTTGTGAAGTCACGGTCGTCGATCCAAATCCTGCCTAATACAGTGACATTTTACCGCTGTAAGTCTGATTCTTCATGTCTCCTTCATTTACTCCTGTTAATCTATGGCGTCCCAACACAAACAGTGTTGCCAAAATGTATGAAATTTTTATTCCTGTGTGGAATGTTTAGCTGTGTGGATTTTGTATGGAATTCTCATAGCTAAGCCCACTAAATGTTTTAGTTAATTAAAAAAAATGTGCATACGAAAATACCTTACAGTAGACTCTAGAGTGGCCGTGGATGGATTATTTAAACCGCGCTTAATCTGTAGGGGTAGCTTCAAATTTGTCATTCTGTTTGAAGGTTTTCACCCTTTCTTTAAATACTTTCTTCCGGGCTTTCAAAGTTCTGAGTGACAAGAAAATACTGGACACTGCTCATGGACTCGGACATGCCTGACAATTAACTTGAGGGGGATGGTGTCGGCTTGGAGAATAACTTTTTACCGCTATGGCTCATGTTGAGAGGGTGGATAAGAAAGTAACAATAAAATCAGTCAAATGTCTGGTTTCCCCGTCTCTCTAATCTGCCCCATGTACGACCCGTAACAAATATTTTCTTTTACCTAAGATTAACTTGCTTAATATACACATATTTAAACATATAATACTGAATATAAATAAATGATATATATGCATAATACATACGTAAGTTTAAACACTATATAAACAATTTTACACAATGGAAGAAAGGCTTATTTGTAAAAGTACTGCAGCGATAATAAAGTTGTGAATACCGGAGGGAAACTAAACCAGCAATGGATGCAGAAAGCTATGTAAGTGCAGTACATCAATTAACATATCTACATATTCTGCATGATTAAAATGTACAAAAATGTATTTTAAAGTCATGTGTGGAATTGTGTGATATTTGGTTGTTACGGGGACGAGTTTTAATGTTGCTAGTCTGGCAACACTGCTTACAAGGAAAACTTCCAAAATTATTACTCTGAAAATTCTTGTTGAAATTCATATATAAATAGACGTTTAAAACAAAGTTTGCTTCCTGGGTGTATAGATTGTACAGAAACTGCAACGCAGCAAACTAGGCTCTCGGCCGAGTCGACTGTAGGCTCCAGTTACGCAGAGAACTTGATATCGATAATCACGTATCATTTGGCTAAATCACGTAAATCGTGTTCAGCATTTTTTGGAAGTTAATTCGACATGCCTTTACTCGTGTGATTGTTGTTAAACGTTAGCATGAAATGGCACATTGATATAGCAATGAACAGCGCATGTTTCTGTGCGGAAATTGTTATAGGCTATGTTAACAGATCCGATAATTTCATAAATGATCCCCAAGTGAAAACCTTCCAAGTTTTAAAACGATTCAGGGCTTGTGAATAAATTGTAGAGAAATCTTCATAACTTGCAGAAGCTAAAAATTATTGGCAGGGAAAACATCACCTTCATTTCTAAACGGAAACCGCAATGAGTGATGTATCGCTTCTGAAAGAAATGCGACAAATGTTTGGAACAAGAATTCAAGAATTCAGCGAGTTTCAACATCTCTTTTCTTAATTAGAATGAGTAAATAAAGATGTAACTGGTTAAATTTAGCAACAACTTACACGATTAATTGTTTGTGATGTGTCGAATTACCGATATTGGACTGTGTATCACCGATAATAACCTCTCTGCGTAATCGGAGCTTACAAGCAATTTTGTCGAAAATCCAGGTTGACGCTTTGAGATTTCTCTACAATATAGGCCTGTTCATTCAATATTACCTCCCAATGCGAACTGTACAGAACAAAATAACTTTTTCAAAAGGAGATTAAAATCTGCAAGCTCTCCGCGATTATTCACTAGGCCTATAGATCAGAGAGGCATTCTGTATTCGACCTAAATTATATTGCTAAATTAATATTAAAACATGTTGGAAATGTCTAATCAAGAGTTCAACTACTATAGTAGAAAGTAATCCTGTTAAATTTTAACATTAAGACTCACAAATCTTCTTCTATGCTAGTTTAAAGCGATACAACTGGCATGCTTTCGTTACCTAGAACGGCACCTCGAGTATTAATGTAACTGAACAGTTGGCACCATGCATAATATCTTGTTAAATGTCTGCAGATTACTTTTCAGTACAGTAGACTTATTTATCCGAAAGCTTATTAACTTCCCGACTTGAAGTTGTGAAACATTCCCTTATAATGTATTCTATTAAATTTTTAGTTGGTTATTTAACGACGCTGTATAAACTACTAGATTATTTAGCGTCGATGGGATTGGCAATAGCGAGATGGTAAAAACCCATGGTAATCAGCCCAAGCGGGGATCGAACCCGCGCCCGAGCCTTTTAATTTGTTCTGTTTTTAGTCATAACCACATGAACTGAACACACGAACTAGATACAAACAAAAATTTGTAGACGTATATAATTATACAGATATGTATATATACAGGGTGTAACTGAATGACTTTTTCAAAATTTGAGGGGCTGTAGAAGGTGATATGGTGAAGATTTTTCACCCAGGAATCCATTACCGGAAATAAGAATTGGAGTATCTACAGCACTGTGAGATGTTGGTTTGCCTGTTCTTGTGATGTCGAACTTTCTACGCATTCAATAGGCTAAATAAAACATCAGAGTAGTTTGAAGAACTTTATTGACTTTCACATTTACAATAAATGTTCAAAGTGACGACCGCCAACTTCGTTAAATAGCGTGCAACGACGAACCATGTTTTATATTTCTCTGGAAGATTCCACGCTCCCCTTTTATGGTATCGAACGCTGTAAAGGTGTTGAGTACAAAATAGCCTTCACGTACCCCCTTAGGATAAAGGCAGGAGAGGTGTGGTTAGGGGAGCGCGCAGGCCAAGGGACTGGGTATCCCCTTACAATAATTACACTCTGAAGATACTTTGAGATACGCGAGCCAGGTAATCGAAGTGCGATGGAGTACCGTCCTGCTGGTACCACATACTAGCGCGCAATAATTGTAAGGGAACGTCCTCGAGAAGTTCAGGCAAGGCTTGCTGTAGATACTCCATTCTCATTTCTGGTCTTGGGTCACTTGGTGAAAAATATTCACCATATCACTCTCTATATCCTCCAAAATTAAAAAAAAAAAAAAAAAAATCATTCAGTTATACTCTATATATATATATATATATATATATATATATATATATATATATATATATATATATACAATATACTTATATTACGTGGAATGATTTACTCTTAATTCTAAATCCTCATGAGCCAATAAGAAATGTCCTAAATGTTTAAAAATGAATCTGTCCAGTGCAGAACATATCTGTGAGAGGGCGTTTTCGTCATCGAACACACATCATTTGCACATGATACTTGTATCTCAATTAGTGATTGATAAATTCCTGGAAACTTTGCCATCTGGAATATTCCCATGCAATATTTCCGGGAATATTCACCGAAAAATGTTCCATCACCAAAATGGAAAAGATTGTTAAAATTAAGTGGAACAATTGAAATCATACTCAAAATTATGTTAACCACAAACTTTTTTACATGTAAGGCAGGAAATAATTAAATATAATTAAATATAGACACGGGGGTCCTACACTTTATTTCAATAATTAAAGACTCTTTGAAAACTTAATTTTTTTTTTTCAATTGATCAGCAATTGTACTGCTATTTCAGACTAGAATTAAAATACACGGAGTAATACATAGAAATAAAAAAACACACCTCAACAATAATAAACATGTGCAATATAAGTACAAAATTATGAAATTATATTTTAGTCGGTTATTTCACGACGCTGTATCAACTGCTAGGTTATTTAGCGTCGATGGGATTCGTGATAGAAAAATAGTATTTGGCGAGATGAGGCCGAGGTATCGCCATAGATTACCTGACATTTGCCTTACGTTTGGGGAAACCGTCCAGCCAGGTAATCAGCCCAAGTAGGAACCGAAATCGTGCCCAAGCGCAACTCCGGATCCGAGGGCAAGCGCCTTAACCGACTAAGCTACGTCGATATGTAATGATGTTGGAAAATTACTAAGAACAGAATCTAGCGTATCAATAATTATTATTAAAGAATAATTCATATTATTCCAGAAGCAAATCTTGAGGTAGTTTTGATAGAAGGCGGAGATAACTAGATTTTTTTTTTACCAAGATCCTAATGTTGAGCACCAGCAACTTAATGAAGGGTTCCATAGAATTGTTTCAATAAGCAGGATATATATTCAGAAACAGACTGAACTCCTGACTCTTTATGCCGCTGATTATTTGTAACAAGGGGCGTTAATAGTGAAAAAATGCGGTTATAATAATAATAATAATAATAATAATAATAATAATAATAATAATAATAATAAATGTTCAATAGTTCAACATTCTCCTCTTGAAATTCGTAAATAATCACGTGATTATTTTTTAAATGTTACATTCTACGTTTCCCTTGAGTTGTAACTTACAACATTTGTCAAAGTAAAGAAAGTTAAGAACAGTAAAATAAAAATTCCAGTCTGAGTATATTACAAAAAATCATCCAGGAATACTCCCAAATAAAGTTCTTCCCGCGGGAATATTCCTACGTCCCAACACTAGTCTCAATACAATGGTCACCTGATATAAAATTCTTCCTATTCCTGTGTTGTGTCAGATGAAATTCAAAGAACGTCCTGACTCACGCCATACAGTCCAGTGCTAGGTAGAGAAAAAGTACAGGTAATGACTTAGGCCAAGGCCGCGAAACAACAAAGTTTGAGGACATAATTTTCCTCGACTTTGTTTCAAAACTTTATACCAGGCGTTCAGATGCTAAACTGGCTAACACCACTTACATACGTAGGCCTATGCAATTGAATTATGTGCCTATAAGGCATCCTAAGGACAAAACTTACCAGTCCTCAAAGCGATTACTTCAGATAAAATCTTGTAGACAGCTGCAAATCTTTTGCCTAGTGGTTAATGTATTGAAATTTCCAGACACTCAACTTTTCCATTTATTGATCAGTTTTAACTTTTAATCGTAGTGGAGTTAATCGGTTTCTCTTCTGAACCAGTCAGAAAAAAATTAGTATCAGTAAGATGAGAGTGATACTCTTAATATACCTCTTATGAGTTTCGCAAAAATTCAAGTCCCTACGTTGTCAGTTTTACATTTATATTTGTAACTTATTTTCTTAAACCATCATTCTACATATTTACATTGCAACCATAAAAAACACAACTTTTGGTTCGTGTATTGCGTATAGCTTTGTACTTTCAAAAAAGAGACATTCCTATTTAATTTATAAATTTTGTTCTAAGTACAGTAGAACTCCAATTATCCGGACTAATACGGGGTAGTATGATCCAAATATGCAGGAATCCGAATAACTGGGTCGGAAATGGAAAGAGTCTAGGAACAACAGTAATAAGCTATTTCATGTATTAAAAGTGCAAAATGATGTAGGCCTACAGTTTATGATGAATGAAGTTACACATATTCAAACAAAATAGTATTTTAAATGGATTAAAATTGTAATACCTCTTCATATTCCATACAGAACAGAACTTTATATATGTATGGTAGTACAGTACACGAAATAAAATAAAACCTAAACATACGCAACTTTCTTTAAATAAACAATTTCAAAGTCCTGAAACGTGATCCGGATAATTGGCGATTCGCATATTTGGAGTTCGGATAATTGGACTTCTACTATATATGTATGTAATTACTTCACAACAATTTAACATAAAACAGCTGTTAGCACCGTACCGACTTGACTATGGTTCTCTTCTGCTGAGACATGTGAACATGAGGCCAGCAGTAGGCTTTTAGGCCTGAGCGCTCTTTGGACTGTAGCACAAGAGAACTGAATTACTATTTTTTTCTTTCTTTTACAAATTTGCATATAATTACACTAGGGGACACGATTTTTATACCCGCAAAAGTAATTATTGATTATGATGCATTTAATCTATATAACTAGAAAATAAAATAATGGGGAATATTGCGTACCACGTAAGAATTGTGTGTAAATTTATGTTTTTCAACAGCTTTTAACTACTGTACGTAAAGATAAATTTTTTGTCCTGTAGAATATGTCTTTTATGATAACAATGATTATTAGAGGAGAAAAATTCGCTCCGGCACCGGGGATCGAACCCGAGTCCTTGGTTCTACGTACCAAGTGCTCTAACCACTGGGCTACGCCGAAGTTCAATCCACAGCACCGGATCGAATCCCTCTCCTCTGGTGTTTTTCCCTTTGCTTTGTGGCCTAACTCCAAGTTCGACATATAAGTTATGTTGACATATATTAAGTCAACTGCCATTATACAAGGAGCGCATTCAATTGAGTGACTTGGTGCCCGGGTTCCACAGTAATATGCACTGTTGGGCGAAGATTGCCATAACCATTGTTACCATAACAGACATATTCTGTAGGACCAAAAATTAATCTTTACGTACATAGCGTTTGTCTCGTCCTGTACTCCTCAATGACTGAATCACAACTGATGTGAAAGCAGACTTCGTAGAACTGATTGTAAACAGAAGACACATATCAGGGGACTGCAGAATTCGCCCTCAACCCATTTTTTTTTGCATACCGTGTAGCGGGAGATTTTAAATAAAATCGGTCTTCAAACTTATTTTGCATCGAAACGATACAATTCCGAACATGGATTCCTAATCAAAACTTCATCTACTTAGTCTCCTCTACAACCCCTAGAAGTTTGTAATAGGAATTATGAAACACCCTTTATAGAGTACCATTCAAATTATTAAACTGTAGCTTTGAACTCTTGAATGATAAAGCCTGATTCTCTTTGCATAGTACAAATGGAAGTCGTTTCACGTCGCTATGTTATAATAAGAATTCTTCGAATCGTGAAGTTTTTTCCAGCTATCCAACTAGAAGGAGACAAAGATAACATAATTTTATCCCCTTTCTCATGTTTTTGTGGCTGTAAAAAATTAAATTCAATTTAAGTTTTTCTCATTAAGACGTCTACATGCAGATCCTCGAGCACTGAGTTGAGCGGGGGAAATAACTTCTCATTAACTCATACCTTTAAAATGTTCAATGCAGAGAAAGAACGCGGAGACTAATTTTCAATTCTCTCTATTGTATAACTAAATTACTTCACGAAAACAATCAGCCCCGAGGAAACACGTGTGTCTAACATTTTCCGTAACAATTTTATATACTTCATTAAGTGGCTTTATCAATTCTAAGGATTAAAAATTACCGAAAAGGAAGACTTTAAAGGAGATAATAATGGTTTCAATCAGTCGTTTTTTGGGAGGACTGAGGATCATCACACTGTAAGTCACTGAGATGATTGTGACATACCTTGAGAAGTAGGCTACTCATTGCAACTTTGTAACAATAATCAAATCGTGAAGTGGAAAGCGAACTCAATCAGGAAGTGGACTTCATTGTCAGGACCTATGATCTCTTTCTCTCTCTCACAAATATCATGTTACTGATCCTACCATTCTACCCGTTTTTTTTATCAATTCTCCACAGTCTGTTAATATCAACCTATCACGAAGTGCCATCAAATTGCTACCCAAAATTTATACATGTGAACCGCAATTTCTGGGGGCTGTTCTTTGAGCTATTTCAAACAAAAAAAGTTTCGTATAATTTTGCTCGTTTTTGCTTCCTTTTAGAAATAAAATTTGTTTTACTATATATGAAACATTTCATAGTGTATTTTGGAAAAAACATTGACTGAATTTCCAATATGCTCAATCGATTTAAAGACAGCAGTGTATTATGATAATAAATGACTGGAAGAATTTTAGTTTTGTCCTTTAAATGTGCACATATTTGATCTCAACAAATGTAACTTAGAAAGATTCCTTTGCAGAACAAAAATTTATATTTGTTCGGATCAATTTCTGCACATTTAAAGGACAAAACTATAATTCTTTTAATCATTTATTCTCATAATACACTGCTCTCTTAAATTGAATGAGCATATTAGGAATACAATCAATGGCTTTCCCAAAACACGCCACGAAATATTTCATATAATACAAATTTTATTATACAAATCTTGCTTTCAGGTAGTAGCTTCCTGTAAAGCAGGTTTTTTTTATTAATTTCAAGGAAAATTTTTTCCGGGGCCGGGTATCGATCCCGGGACCCTTCGCTTAGCGCACGAATGGTCTTCCGACTGAGATATCCCAGGAACTACACACGACACCGTCACAATTTTTCCCGGGTCCTGGGATCGATAACCGGCCCCGGAATAATTTTTCCTTGAAATTATTGAAACAAAAAATTATCTCGAAAAGGAAGCAAAGAGGAGCAAAACTGTAATAAACTTTGTTTTTGTTCAAAATATCTCAGAGAATAAACCCCTGAAATTAGTGACATTATTTACGGTTCACCCTATATATCGTCTGGTATTACAGAGATTTCATATCTGCTCAGCCACTTGAACTGAAAACATACTGAAAAAGAAACTGTATTCATCTCGTCATGCAGGTCAGAAATGACGCCGTTTCAATGTGGTGGAGAACGAGTTGTTTACAGGTCGTCTACATCAGAATCTGTATTGGAAAGATGAGTTCTACCTCATTGCAATAAAAAAAATACTGCAATATTGCATAAAAACAGCCTCAACATTTTCAGTGAAACACACGTCATCAGTTCCCCAACACCGAAAACGTGGTTCTTTGCATGCTATTTTCACGTCTGTATATAAATTTTTGAGGATGGATTACTTTTTTATTCTCAGTCAGTATCGACCGGATAATTCACCTGAATGTAAGCATATGAAATAAAACACTAAGGGCCGTATATTTAGACATGCTTAGCGCGGGCTTCCGGTGGATGATCAGCGAACTAACGTTTTTCGTATTCATAAACCAGTGTTAGCGATATGATATGATATGATATGATATGATATGATATGATATGATATGATATGATATGATATGATATGATATGATATGATATGATATGATATATGAATCCTGTGCAAGTAACCAGTCGATAGCCGGGGCTAGTTTAACACGCTCGTAGAGCGGGCTAACGAAATGTCTATGAATAGCACTCTAGGAGTCCACACGTGTGGAGTAACGGTTAGCACGTCTGGCCGCGAAACCAGGTGGCCCGGGTTTGAATCCCGGTCGAGGCAAGTTATATGGTTGAGGTTTTTTCCGGGGTTTTCCCTCAACCCAATTTGAGCAAATGCTGGGTAACTTTCGGTGCTTGACCTCAGACTCATTTCACCGGCTTTATCACCTTCATCTCATCCAGACGCTAAATAATCTAAGACGTTGAAACAGCGTCGTAAAGTAACCCACTGAAAGAAACACTAGGAAATATGATGTTCATCTTTGGAAAATAACAGCTGTTCCTGGTCAAAGCATGTGTTTATGATTAGTAATATTATATCGAAATGGGTGAGTGTTTTCAAATTCAGTAGAGTTTTGGGGTTACAAAAAGACGCGCACAACACATCCTCGACCTCAACAGAATTTCAGAACACGCACTCTTTGAGAAATAATATTGCCAATCATAATCACACCCCACGAAGACACCAATCGGAAACGGGAAAATAGCGCGAAACGTTACTGGAATTCAATTAAAGTAGAAAATCAACATAGTTTATTATTAACATGATGAAATTTAAAATATGATTAATGAAAACAGAACATTATTAATAATAAAACCTTGTATTTAGTTGTGTTAGATTTACTAAATTTAATGCAACTTCTGTTTAGAAAGTATAAATTTGTTTAAAATTAACCAAAGTTCCGATTTCGTGGCTTCCACAATCCTTAGCCTTAAAGCTGATTCACAATAAACCGGGAACGGAAACGACAAGGAGAATGAGAACGGAAAAATTGTTAAAATAAATGTATTTAAATGTGAGTATTCACAATAGTTATTTGTGAATGCTCACATTTAAATACAATTATTTTAACATTATTTCCGTTCTCGTTGTCGTTTCCGTTCTCGGTTTATTGTGAACCACCTTTTAGTCTTTCAACGCTTTCGGAAAACACAGCCGTCTGGTCGTTTTCCTGCTGCAGTAGACTACCACTGCACGGGATTAGGGCGATGGAAAAGGTCGTGTACAGTACTTGTAACACAAAAATATTTTATGTTACCTAAATGGATAGTTTACACAAAAAAACTCGAAGGGGAGAACAGCGAATTATTTCTATATTAGTTGAAATATTTGTGACCAAGAAAAGAAGTGAGCTTCAAGACTTTATTATGTGCTAATTTCCTGCACACCTTTCATGAGAATATCGTTATATGAGACGCTTAAAAAGTCTCATTCTATACTGTCCCAGTGCTGTAGTTGGGCCGGTACGCTGTACCGTCTAAAACAGTGGTTGCCAAAAACCACGAAATTGTGACGTAATAGAAATGCAACCCGCACACCACTATCGCAGGGAGAGGGGTGGAGTGGGTATCTCCTCAGGTAATGCAGCGAATAACAGTGCAGAGACGGACTGTGACCGGAAAACAAAAACAATATAATATTCTTCTACTTATTAACTACACACACTTTTTCCGTGTTAACTTTTATCCTCCTATTCATTATTTTTGTATTATTAATCAAATAAAATACATTTTCTTATTTACCATAAAAAGAACGTGTAGCCTACTTCACATAAGCAGATATTTGAAATTAGAAAAACGTACCAGGCTTGTCACGAAGTTGTAAATTACACTACATACTTAAAAAAGAAAGTCGAAGTATTTTACCCCGATTAAGACATAGAAGTCGATACTTTTTATTGATCGTTTATTAATGAAATATTCAATTTGCAGGTAAGGGCGTGGTAGTCTTTATATCAAGAAGAATAATGACAACGTACATTGTTCTTTTATACTTCATTAAAAATTTTACAACAAATTAAGTTATATGTACACCCACAAAACGCTAAAAATGATGAAAAATTAGAATCTTCAAAATATAACTATTTTAATAGAGAATTTTCTCTCCTTCAATTTGATATAAGAATTTTCGATTTATGCCTTATGGTTTTTCAGATAAGTCCCATTTTCCAAAATGCTGCGTCATCAGCCACGGTCACTTCTACGAAGATCACTCCAAAAGTAATGCACAACATTTTTTTAAATTTATTTTTTATTCTAAACTTTTGCAATTTATGGAGGTCATAGATGCATCCCCTTGTATTCAAATTTAATTTAAGTCGTTCCCGTGAGTGGCGCCAGAGAGTAGCTCAGACGTGTTGGTTCTGACTTTTATTGTGCACGCATACAGGCCCTCATTCCAAGGTGGCGTAAGGCAGTTGAAAGGTGCGGGGATTATGTGGAAAAGTGATGTATTGTTCCTGAAGGATGTCTCTGCATTCTATGAAAATAGCAAAGCTGTAGGCTAAAAATGTAATTTTTAAATAAATATTGTGGATTACTTTTGGAGTGATCCTCGTAGCAGTCAATCCCCTCGTCCAGCATTGCTTGTAAAATGAACTTCTTTCTAGTCCCAAAATAGATGCATAGATATCAAGGCATGATCATTAGATTGAAAACACGTTTTTACATAATGAAGTAATTTATAATCTTTTACTGTTAGTCATAAAACTGTAAATTTGTGTGTCATTGATGTTGTACGTCATTTTAATAAGAGTCCAAAAGGAGAAATTAAAATTCTGAGGAGGATGGGCATAAACCCTGGTACTAACACGATCGCAGGATTTCTTGCATCAATGGAAAATAAGGACAAAAATGCCAAAAAAAACATTCAACACCTGAAGTTAAAACAAGGAGGAGGTATTTGAGAAGCAGAAAGAAGCTGAAACAGGACCGACATGAAGCTGCTTAAGGGGTGACATATGATGATGCAGTCTTCTAGGCTCTGAAAGTTTGTGGCTCATTTCCTGTAAATGGTAATTTTAGAATATTTAATTCTTTCAAACATGATATCTCAGTCAAATATGGTGATGCCAAGAAGATATTGGTGTCATTTTTAAGCTTGAAATGTCCTCTAGTGCCTGACAATGAGTAAAATAACATTAATCTAGTTAATAATTATCTATGGATTTTTTACATGACATATGCAACATAAAATATTAGTATAAGTTACATATATGGTAATATTTAATTAATGTAAATGAAAATAAAAAAATAGCTCTATGTCAGGCACTAAAGAATAGTTTTAGCTATAAAACAGTGAAAAAAATGTGGCTCTATTTTAAAAATTGCATGAGCTATCATGTTTCAAGTTGTATGTCAAAATTATAAACAAAATAATCTTTATAAATAATTTAGACATAATTTCAAGGGATTTGTTCACTTCATTCTCTTTCTGGTACCATTCTCAATTGTATAAAAAGTTTACAGAGCAAAATTATGCAAAACAAAATTTTTTGTATGTAAAGGTGTACATACCTTAAGTAGCCCTATCTCATATATTTGCCATCTGCACAAAAAGAAATACTTTTGTTTCCATGCTCCTTAAAATTAAGGTTTTATATATTATCTGTTTTCATTTTTGGAAAAGACATCGAAATATATTATCCTACACACTTCTAACATTACATGTGTACGTACAGCTGTCAAAAAAAAAGTGGCCGCACTCGTGAAGAGCGAATATGTTCAAAGTCCACTTCGGGTCGCGGCGATGTTACACGATGCATGTGCTTGTACAAGCAGTTCCGGAACTATGAAAGTGTTCCATATCTGCTCCTCTCAGACCAGCGGTAGAGTGCTTGTTTAATGATTCAAAGGTTCTGGGTTCGCGCCTGCTTCAAGTTTTCATTTCATTTTTTAATCGTCCTTTAGCGATGTAAATGATATTCAAATTATTATTTATATCCAGTTATCGTTCTTGATGGATATCACGTTATTTATATTTTGTTATCTTTCGTTAGAGATATGAATAAAATTCAAGTCATCATTTGTATTCTGTTATCGTTTTATAACGATATGAATAATAATTATCACTATTGTAGCTACAGTATCTCCAATGGGGGATAGCCCTATTTTACATATGTATGTTTAGGGCTATAGTTTTATACACAAAAAAGATAAGCATAAAGAGAAATGGAAAAGAAAATTAAATTAGCTTACGCGATGTAAACAAAACATAAACAATCCGTAAATTAGGCATTGCGATTGCAAAACAAATATCAGGTATCAATTTGAAACATACAAAAACATTAACAACACACATACGTAACACTTCTATAACACAAATATGCAGCTTTCCGTACCATACATCATAAATTAATACACAATAGTCACACAAACACAATCAAACTATAATTACGACATTGCGACGACATCAAGCATCCCATAACTGACTCACATACATAACAAATCAAGCATCCGTTACAACACATACACTTCAACATAGTAACCACACTTTTAAAAGTTACAAATTTGGTTCCAAGAAGAATAAATAGGACACTGTTACTAATTACTATTCTTCTACAATTTCTTAAATACATCTGTAATAAATCTGTGAAATTCCGATAAGAATAATATTCACGTTTTTTATATTCTGTTATTGTTCTTTAGCGATATAAATAATATTCAAGTTATCATTTACATTCTGTTTTCCTTCATTAGAATTATAAAATGATATTCAAGTTATTTATATTGTTATTGTTCTTTCGCAATATAAATAATCTGTATCTTATGTAAGTAATTATTATAACACAAAATCTTTCTTTGTAAAATAGGTTATTTTATTTAGATAATTAAATACGTATTATATAATATCTTATATTAATTAAACAAACCGATATTTATCATTTATATTCTGTTATCGTTCTTTAGTGATACTGTATAAAAATATTCAAGTTATTTATATTGTAATCATTCTTTAGCGATATAAATAACATAAATTTAATATTAGGTTTGGAAAAATCCAGTTGCATAATACTGCTATTAGTTTTTCTTTTTGTATTATTACATTATACTATCTTGAACTACAATAAAATGAAAAGGAGTAACGAGGAATTGAACCTGAGACGTTGACATCTAAATTTCGACGATCGTCCGCTGAGCTACGAGGGCAAAAGTGTGGAAACATTTTCGGAAAAATTGGCCCAATCACACTCTTAAGATTTTCTGATGATTCGTAGAAGCCAGTCCAGGATGCGGTGGGCAAGGGCTAATTGAGATTTCCCGATCTCTGATAGGGTCAAACATCCTGATAGAATTAATATTTAACCCTTGCCGTGACTTTCGGTGAAGTCCGGAGGGCCCAATTAGTCAAATCCACTCTCCTCATCTCCACGCTTGGGCCCCCTGGAATTTAATAAGATGCGAAAGAGATAGTGGTGTGCGGAAAGCAACGGGATGTTACCGCATTTAGGCCTATCCTTCCCAAGAAAAACTGCAAACATGAACAAAGGAAGCTTTTAATAGAAGAAGAAGGATCTTCTGCGGACCTCTGGAAAAAGAACTAAGGAAGAGACTAGTGAAGTGCTTTGTGTGGAGTGTGGCATTGTATGGGGAAGGAACATGGACATTACGACGAAATGAAGAGAAACGAATTGAAGCATTTGAAATGTGGATGTGGAGAAGAACGGTGCGTGTGAAGTGGACAGATAGAATAAGAAATAAAATTGTGTTTGAAAAAGTGAGTGAAGAAAGAATGATGCTGAAACTGATTAGAAAGATAAAAAGTAATTGGTTGGGTCTCTGGTTGAAAAGAATAATAGACGACATTAGGATATGTGGATCATATGCGGAGACGAAGAGGAAGGCAGAAAATAGGAAAGATTGGAGATTGCTGGGTTTGCAATGAAAGACCTGCCCATGGACAGAACACTTATGCATGTATGTTCAGAATGCCTGGAATATCGTGTCTAAAAACAGTCGCTGTTTGCAAAGACTAGTCAATTCCATGCCCACTTGACTGCAAGATGATCGAGATAAGAGGAAGATAGACTAAATATTGAATTGTGGCTTTTTGTCTTGTTTTTTGAACGCGTAATTGTTTAAATGTTTTAAGGCCGACGCCAGTAAATTTGTTTTGTTCTTGCCACGAAAGATATTTTTATTGAGAATAAAATCTTTTTTCTTTCCATTTGCAGCCACAATATCATAATGATAAAGTCATGGCATAATATATTAATGAACCTGATGTCAATTACTAAAATAATCGTAAAAGAGAAAGGAGCCATTATGTATAGTTTGTCTCTCTCAAAAACAGAACAAAAAAGGACATAAAAAGTACGTGGTTGTAGTCGAACGCAGGACCTCATGAATAAGAGGCCTGAACGCTACCATTATGCTATCAATAACACACAGAATACTTCAATTATAACTGTAGATATCAGGCAACGTGGTCCAACAACATGTAACATCGCCTGTCTCCGAATTGTAGCGAAGATACCCGTAGGGAACTTTGTTTCAGGAGAGCGGCCACTTTTTCTTTTGACAGCTGTACGTCCGCTGCTGATAAATTTCTTGTCTTATATCGAAGTGAAGGCTGTAAACAGAGGGTGGGGGTATGATGCCATAGTTACGCTTGAGTGGAGGCAGGGACATGTGTTGCGACACAGCTTTTGGCGATCACTGGTCTAAAATAAGAACACGCTTTTACCGTATCGGCAAAAAATATAGACTCGAAAATATATTAATTATGTTTAACTAGTCTTTAATAGACTCGGAAATGGACGGTGTTAGATGTTAGAAAAACATTTATTTTGTTTTTGATATCTGGCATAAAAGATATTGAGCTACACAAAGACAATTGAAATAAACCCTCATCAGTTTTACAGAAACCTGGCAGAAAATGTTAAGCAAAGTCTTATCAATCCCACACAAACATCTTACTTGCATTCAGAATCTAAGATTAGTGATACAAAATGGAAGGCAGAAAAAGAGACTGTTGAAAGATTTGACTTTGGTAAATACAAACAGATATAGGCCTAAGCATCTCAAACTTGTGTGAACATTTCCATCTTGAAGGCAAGAGAAAGTACATTCAGGTAACAGGGAATATACTGTCAGCAACATGAAACCATCAAAGATTCAGAGTTTGTTGCATATTATAGGTTCCATTCAAATTTCATCTTCAGAATGCGAAGGAGCATTAGTGTAATCAACGATATCTGCACTAAGAAAAGAAATTATCTCTTAGTAAAAAAAAATTGTAGGCTTTTGTCTCTAAAAAGTGTTGGGCCACCATTGTCAGCGTTTAATTCCTTGCCTTATGTACACTAGCGTCTGTGATCTGTAAGGAATTCTGCAGAGGAGACTCCATGTCGACGAAGTAACCTAGAAAAATAAGTGCAGTATGAGTCCGTATGGAGTATAGTCTCATCAAGAAGATTTCAATAGTAACCCCTAAATTTTCTTCCCAACTACAGCACTGATACTGCCCTTAAGGTTTTATGAGCACTAACAATATCGTAAATGACTGCTATTTTTAATCACAACACTATAATTGGCGGGTGGGTGAGTAAAACACGTTAAGTCCACAGATGGCCGAAATTGAGTTCTTAAGTTCAGATGGTAGGACAAAAAAAGATGCGCGCTTGTGTTAGTGCCGTAACTCCTTTCTCAATTAGGACCAAAGCTATGTGATTGTGTTTTCTGCATTGATTCGCCAAGAGCATAGCTGTGGGTGTATGAAGTGTGTTAACTTCAGCAATTGTCAACTACTGGATTACCCACGCCATTTTTAGAGTTCAGTTGCTTTCTATAAAAGGCAACTCTGGACATTCAACTTCGAATATGTACAGGATTGTTTCCGATTTCTGATAACGAATTTGAATGACGTCATGTGCGTCAGGAATCACACCGACAGCTGAATTGCGGCGAGAGGTGAGGTGACAGACCAGTAGTGAAAGATTTCATAATCAGAGTGCACGGTGTATCAGAGTAGCAATGCCCAAGAAAATCGATCCTTTTTGGGAGGGGTACATAACAACCCTTTCCGATGCCAAGTACAGTTACGTAAAAATCATAGGAGCGTGCAAAAAACCTGGTTTCATTATTTCCAAGAAAGGCATGTTGTGTGTACTTAATAAGACTAGCAAAGCTCGGATGTGTTTAATTCCAGAGTGGAAAAAGCAAGCAAATCCACCCCCCGCCACAAGTCGCCGCACCCCACGAAATTATACAAATTAATTCCAGTCGAGTTTTACCCATCTCAGTAAGTACACAGAAGATGCCTGTCTTAGAAATAACGAAACCTCGTTCATTGCAGGCTTATTTTATTTTCACTTAACTGTACTTGGCATCGGAAAGTGTTGTTCTGTACCCCTCCCAAAAAGGCTCGATTTTCTTGGGAATTTCTGCTGTGAGTCGCCGTGCAGTGCACTCTGACTATGAGATCACTTACTACTGGTCTGTCACCTCGCGCCACAGTTCAGCTGTCGTGTGACTCCTGACGCACATGATATCATTAAAATTCGTTATTAGAGATCGGAAACCCTGTAGACCAAAGACACAGTTTTGTATTGTATGAAGCCGTTACGGGAAGAGGTGGCAATAATATTTCTATGTGTATAATTCCTTAAGAAAATAGGTGAAACATGTAGGCCTAACAGTGTTTTCCGATATATTGACAGGTAGAATAAAACGTCATGTTCCTACCATATGTATGACTCCTTTACAAGATTCTGAGTCTATCGACCACATATTCTTGATGATTGGACTTAGACACAAAAAGTGATACCGATCATAGCATAAAAATGCAGGAGGAAGTCCAATGGAAATAGGTACAGAATACAACATGATTGGGCTTACTTGATGAGACAGGGTGCAAAAAAGAAGTCATGCATAGTCAGAGATATGCAGGCAAATGAGTTCCTCGACTTTGCCTCACTACTAAAAGTTTCTCTACAACACTGAAGAGTTAATAACAACAGAGATCAGCTGAATTGGAGGGAAGTGAAGTGACTCCATTTTCAGAAGAATTTATTTGGTATTCTTCTCTATATGACTAGCTTGGAAGGGGAGGAATTTCAAGAAGTCAGCTTTGTAAGAAGCGGTAAGTTCAGTGTATTTACACCACGAAGAGCATATAATGCATCTTTGCCAATCTCAACACAAAAGAATGAAATGAACAGACAGAATAAGAAATGAGGTGTTGCTAGAGAGCGTGGTTGAAGAAATAATAATCCTGAAACTTATCAGAAGAAAAAAAGAAAGAGGGTCAGCCACTGATTAAGAAGAAACTGATTACTGAAGGATGCACTGGGAGGAATGGTGAACGGGAGAAAATTTTGGGGTAGAAGAAGATATCAGATGTCACACAACATTAAGGTGTATGGACTTTTTTTTACTTGGTTATTTAACGACGCTGTATTAACTACGAGGTTATTTAGCATCGATGAGATTGGTGATAGCGACATGGTATTTGGCGAGATGAGGCCGAGGATTCGCCATAGATTACCTGACATTTGCCTTACGTTTGGGGAAAACTTCGGAAAAACCCAACCATGTAATCAGCCCAAGCGGGAATCGAATCCGCGCCCGAACGCAACTCCGGATTGGCAGGCAAGCGCCTTACCCGACAGAGCTACGCCGGTGGCATATGGATCATATGCGGAGACTTAGACGGAGGCGGGATATAGGAAAGATTGGAGAATGCTAGTTTTGCAGTAAAAGACCTGCTCTTAGACAGGAACTATGAAAAAGTATATGTACATTTTGATATCTTTATAATGTTGCTTTCACTTTTTAATTTGACATGAAAATAAATCGAAAGTGTGTTGTTCTTATTATGCTCTTACTGTCATTGTACTTTATTACTCTGCTGCCTACATTTAAAAAAAATAAGCACATAAAGTAAGCGCTGTATTAAACTACTTGTAGCAATAAATGCTTATATAGGGCAAAGTTGCCTAATACCGTGATAACTCTAATTCCGTGATACGTATTTTTCACTGAATATCATGGGATTGGGTATCTTGCTTGGAAGTTCACCTATGTCTCAAAAGTAGGTGAAAGATGTACTCTTTCCAGAAAGATGTCTGGCGTTATGATCGAACTAGAAAGCTTTGAGTGACACTCAGTTTAAAAAAGTATCACGGGATTAGGGGCGCCACAGCATTAGGCAACTTTACCCTACATGAAAACTTGGGTGGGTAATGTATGTTAAGTTCAATTTTACACGACATCTCCTTGCGTTTAAGCCCATTTCAGAGTCTTAAATTAAAACTGAATTTCAGATATTTTCAAGAAAGATTAACAATACTGTAGCAAACAATATAAGAGGATCACGAAGTAAAAATATACTATTTAGGATCTTGGGGAACTACTCAAATTTTTAAAAATCATTTTTCTCGAAAACAACTTTTCTGGAGGTAACACACTTTTCCCACCCACCCGCCAATTATCGGCTGTGAAAATTTAAAAAAAAAAAATTCTGCGTAAAATGTTCTGATGTATACTCCATCAGCAATTATCCCGTTCCCTCATAGTGAAATTTCCCGATATCAGTTATCTCAAATACAAGTACCATTCAATTTACAAATGATGTTAATGAGGACAGTGGGGGTACATTGGCTTTGAAAGCCCGGGCTTTACAGGCGCGTGCTTTAATGAAATTTGTCCAGCGAGCCATTTGCATGCACGAAATAAAATTTAAAAGCACTGTATTCAATGAAAATTCCTCTCATTAGTATAATTGTGTTAGAGATATAATAGGTTACATACAGCACCGGTTTTTGTATGCAATTAATTTTAGTATCTTTTAAAGTAGAACCAATAAAGAATATTTTCGCCTTTTTCGCAAGCAGTGAAATTATATTCATAATAATATGCAATAAAAATTTTTCTCTGAAAACATGACAATCCCTTTTATCAGCTGGTGTAATTTTTACTTCTACATAGCCACTCTTTGAAACATTTGTGCAAAAATTGCAGGAAACCGTAAGTTACAGAAAATTGACTCTTCACTGAATTATTCTTTATTTTTATTACCATAGATACTAAAGCCAAATCAAACAGTACACTCTACGCATGCCAAAAAGTTATTAGTGCAAAATGATAAAGGTTAAATAGCAGAACTTTCACACAGCTTAGCAGATGATGATTATTACAGGAGAAAAATTCGCTCCGGCGCCGGGGATCGAAACTGGGTCCTTGGTTCTACGCACCAAGCGCTCTAATCACTGAGCTACGCTGAAGTTCAATCCACAGCACCTGATCAAATCCCTCTCCTCTAGTGTTTTTCTCTCAGTGACCTTTCTCCATGTTCGACATATACGTTGACATTTATATTAAGTCAACTGCCATTATACAAGGAGCGCACTCAATTAAGTGACTTTATGGCTGGGATTCCACAATAATATGCACTGTTGGGCGAATAATCTAAGTAAAGATTAATTTTTTGGTCCTACAGAAATATATGTTATAGTGACAATGGTTATAGAGGTGAAAAATTCGCTCCGGCGGCCAAATTTACATATAAAAAGTTAGAAGCGCGTAAGAAAATGATTTGCAAAATCTTTACTCAAAACAGCAGTTATACCAAATTATGCATAAAATATGAAATCGTATTTTACTGATTATATATATATATATGTATGAAGGAATTTGTTGGGTCACTGGCTGAGAAGAAATTGCCTACTGGAGGATGCACTGGAAGGAATGGTGATCGGGAGAAGAGTTCGGAGCAGAAGATATATGGCTCATATGAGGAGACAAAGACGAAGGCATAAAATAGGAACGATTGGGAATGAATGAATGAATGAATGAATGAATGAATGAATGAATGAATGAATGAATAAATAAATATATATATATATATATATATTTATATTTTTCTGTTCTTTTTTGGAGATCGTTCATTATTCGAATCTAGATTGACTGGAGGTAAAGGTATCTCCGTCACATGCCATGAAGGCACTTGGGGGCATGGAGGTAGAGCCCCATGCTTCCATGACCTCGGCACTAGAATGAGGTCGTGTGGTCGGCACCACGCTCTGACCGCCTTTTACCCCCGGGTTGGGAAAGACCCGGTATACCTTATTTTATTTCAAGGAGTGCAGTTCGGTGGCTCCTTTGAACACCTGCTTACAGATTTATGACTTCCTACACAAACAACTCTGATAATTTCATCCTGTCCCCTCGTCCCAAGATTGCACAGTTGCCACAATCCTGGTGACCATCGAAGTCAGACTGACGGGATTCTTGGAATTCGGAAAAGATGCGACAACTCTGCCTCCGCGTGGATTTGAGGGGAGCCTGTCAATTCTTCTGAACGAAGGTTGTGATTGGTTAATAAGAAGAGAAGACAAGATTTCCGTCACAGTAAGGAAGACATTTATTTATGACAACCAATTAGTAGGGGGCAGTAGAAGTTCTGTCGGCAACGTCCTTTCTATGAAACTGCACTCCATGAAATAAAATAAGTTATACTCAATTTTATAGGAGGCTGAGTGAACCTCGGGGCCGTTCTGAAAGTTTGGCAACGAGAAAAAATCCTGTCACCACCTGGGATCGAACCCCGGACTTTCCAGTCCGTAGCCAGCTACCCGGCCACCAGCTAATTCCTTCCGCTCTCATTTTCCCTGCATGTTTTCTACATCCACCATCGGAGATACATAAACTTTTATATTTATGAATTACTTCTCTATCAACTGCTCTGTTAGGCCTATCTACCATTGATGAAATAAGTGGTGCCCAGGTGGTATATGACTAAATATTATTCATCTTGTGTTTTGTATCGGTGCGCGCGGCATATATTGAACACATGGTAATATCTGGATACAACCAACCATGTTAATATCCGATTATGAACTAAAAATCACTGAAGTGAATAATATTAGATGAGGCCTATAAGAAGAAATATAACATTTTCTTCGAAGTAACCGAGATTCGAACTCCGGATTACGATTTATGTCTGGTGGACAATAAAACGAGAATGGAAACGACGAGAACGAGAACGGAAAAACTGCTGAAATAAATACGGTATATCTAAATGTAAGCATTCATAATTAACGAGAAGCTTTCTGGAGCCCGGAAACGGGAACTTGAGTGACTAGATTCACTCTGTTGACATCATAAAGCCATTTGGTCGTCGTATATTTTGTAGCAAGTAGGCCGTGACATAAATTATTCATCCATCGTTTATAACTAACTCAGAAATTCAGTAGAATAATTTTCAACATATGTTACGTGTATATCTCACCAGATTAGGTACCACGTGAATAATTGTTAAATATTCTGTCATACATTTTGAAGTTGTTTAACGTGTGTTTATGTTGGCTGGTTTATACTCACGAGAGAACGCAATTGGTAAATTATACACAATAACATCAGAATGCGTAATATCGACTTTACATATCGTTGACATACATATCGATATATGGTACGTTTCCGTTCACAGTTTATTGTGAATAACAAATCTTCACTTTCACGTCCTCCGCTTCCCATTCTCATTCTGTTCTCGTTCCCCGTTGATTCTAAACCAACCTTTACATGTCATGCGGTTCACCACTCGTACACAATAGATCTTTTGCCTACGCTGTTTGAATGAATTGCACGCTTTTCCGTCGACCACGATTACATTCCCTATAGTTGCAGTGAAAAGTTTAAGGAACCACAATTAATATGTTATTAATTTTTGTGGAAAAGGCTCTTTATGTCATATTAAATGTTTGTTTTTATCTAAAGTTATTATGTGTTAATCCAGTTTATCTACCATCATTTCCCAATTATGAAATCGTAATTTGAAATCAGTAAAAGTGTATCTGTCCCGCGCCGTGGCGTGGTCTAAGACATCCTGCCTAGGACTCGCGTTACGGAATGCGCGCTGGTTAGAGTCCTCAAGGGGGAAGAAATTTTCTCATGAAATTTCGGCCAGTGTATGGGACCGGTGCCCACCCAGCATCGTGATGCACTTGGGGAGCTACGATAGGTAGCGAAATCCGGTTATGCAAACCAGCTATAGGCTGGGGGGGGCTCATCGTGCTAACCACACGATACCTCCAGTCTGGTTGGATGATCGTCCACCTCTGCTTCGGTATGTGGCCGTGAGGCCAGCAGCCGGCTGGTCGGTCTTGGCCCTTCGTGGGTTGTAGCGCCACGGATTATTATTATTTTTATTATTATTATTATTATTATTATTATTATTATTATTAAAGATGTATTTACGTGGTTCAACTTTTCTTTCAACTTTACGCATTCAAGCAATGCATACAAGATTGATATTGAATATTAACATACATACATACATACATACATAGTGAAAATGACGTTCAAAACGGCGCACCATGTAAACACAAAATCTTCGTGCATCTTAATTGAACGTAAGTTTTAAACTTAATTATTTTAATATTCTTCCCAGACTACATGGGTATGCGCATGGATAATTGAACCGTGTACAGTAGATGCAGCTTTATAAGGGTTTGAAACATATATAAAAATTTCTTTGAAATAAACTGAATAAAATTCTAACTCACGATGTTATGATTACAAGCCATGCGTTTTAATCACCAGTGGCGTAGCGTCAATGCAAGCTAAAAAGCTTAGCTTTCCCAGTTAATAATAATTTCATAATAAACCTGCAGTTTATGGAGAAAATTATTTATTAATTTTAATAGAGTTTATATTTACGCGTTAAATATTGTGATGCGGCAGCTCAGGATGATTTGTGATGCAGCAGTAAACAAGAAGCCTGCACACACCAGCTTCCAAGCAGACTGGTTTCTTCTGTGTAATCCACCCCGCAGATTTTCCATCCCTTTCTAACTAAACTACCCCAGTCGCAAGGCTCGCAAGAAGCTAGCTTTAACATTTAAAATAAGTAGTTTCCGAGTTATCCCTTTTCGTCAGTCGTGTTCAGTTGAAATGTTAGTGTGCATTGTGAGCGAAATAACAGTTCCTGACACTAATTTACTTGAATTTTTTAGGACAATTGTATTATCAAGACTGACATACGAACGAAAGTGTGATTTAAGAAACAAATGACCGAGTCCCTTGCTGTCAATGAAGGACACAACCAAAAGACAGACGCATATTTACGTAATGATACTAATATTGTGATTTCTCTAAGTATGACAGGGAGTGAGCTAATGTTATACGTATACGTGTTTATTTGTTAAGAGATGTGTAAACTGTGAAATCATATTTTACTACGTATCATTTGAGGTCATGCCTTATTGGTGTTACTTACGATGTTCCAACCAATCTTCGACTGCTAACTTGAAATTGACTACTATTTATTTTAAGACTGTATTTTTGTAATACGTTTTCTCATATTGCATGAAAGACAACTTGAGTTAGCTTCCCCTGCTCAAAATTTCATGCTACGCCACTGTTAACCACTCGTACAAAATAAGATTATGGAGTATCTTTCTTGAATATAATACACGTTTTACATCGGTAGTATTGAGAGTAGAATGACAATGAATTTAAAGAAACGCACACAAGTGATCACCAAAAATGATACGAGAAAGTGATAATACTGAAAATGATGAGATTGTGCAAGAATAACTATGGGAACGGGTATAATGCTAGGTGGCAATTTCTAACACAATAGCCCAGCATCGCCGAGATACGAGCCCGGAATTCAGGTGTAGAAATCAGGTGCTAATGTGCCGGCAACTTGAGAAGTTGAGAGTGGCATGTGACTGCGAGCGGATGTATCATCGTTTCCGACCGACACTTGTTTCATCGCCTGCCGCAGCTTCTACCGCATCGCAGAGATGGAGGGTGGGAGGAGAGGTTCACTGCGCCAGGTACCACTTGGAGGCCTGCACAGCAGTAGCTCTGCTTTTCGGGACACTCTTCAACGAAAAACCGCTTTAAACGTGTACCATGACTTCTGCAGAAACTTCTGCTTCATTCAAGTAAAATATAATTAGCATGCTGTACTTACTGTAACTTTAGGACGAAAATACAAAGTTTTATGTAAATGCTGCAGTTCTTGACCGTTGCATATCGCCGTTGTTCCCGCAATAACTCCTATGTGACATATTTATCGATTTTCAGATTTTTTCTCTATTAAATAACTTAAATAGTGATACAGCAAATATTAAAATGTCCTTTATGAAATTATATTTCTTTGTTTGGAAAATGTAAAAATTCACCTATGTACGGCTGCCATAGGATGAATAAATGTGTCTTTTCTTCCTAATGAAAAATTTCATATTTTGCACATAGGAGTTATTACAGGAACGACGATATTCTACCTATATCTAATAGGTATAGAGATGGTAAGTCAAATTTAGCATTTTATAGCACTTTCAATGATGAAATTTAGCATTTTGTAGCGTTTTTGGGTGGAACATTTTTATGGAAAGCTTGATGGTCGAAATTCAATGTCATGAATGCCTGTTAATAGATGCATTTTCTAGATTTTCCAAGATTCTTAAAAAAATAATGAATAAATAAATACATACATAAATAAAGGAACAAATAAATATTACAGTGAAATTATGTACATTAAGTAACATGTCAAAATATATGGTGTGATTATACCCCGACCCATGCTATTACTAAATCACAATCACCCACATTCGGCCTCGGTAGCGTAGTCGGTACAGCGCTGGCCTTCTGTGCTCGAGGTTACGGGTTCGATCATGGCCCAGGTCAATGACATTTAAGTGTGCTTAAATGCGACAGGCTCATGTCAGTAGATTTACTGGCATGTAAAGAACTTCGCGGGACAAAATTCCGGCAACCCGGCGACGCTAATATAACCTCTGCTGTTGCGAGCATCCTTAAATAAACCATAATTTGGTTCACATCTGTGGAGTAACGGCTAGCGCGTCTGGCTGCGAAATCAGGTGGCCCGGGTTCGAATCCCGGTCGGGCAAGTTACCTGGTTGAGGTTTTTCCGAGGTTTTCCCTCAACCCAATATGAGCAAATGCTGGGTAACTATCGGTGCTGGATCCCGGACTCATTTCACCGGCATTATCACCATCTCATTCAGACGCTAAATAACCTCAGATGTTGATACAGTGTCGTAAAATAACCTACTACAAAACCTACAATCACTCACTGCTACATACACCTTGTTTCTGAGTGAGCACTGCATCCAAAAGAAATCGCTCAGGCAGCCAATGTCTTACCACGAGCACCACACAGATTACTTGAAATTCAAGACAACGGTTCAGATAACAAAGAGGATATCCAGGTAGGTCACATTCTTGTGCTATTGATATCGTTGAAGCTAACGTGGAGGTGTGACTGAACTATTTGAAAAAAAAAAGTCTCATAAAATGCAATTTCACTATTACTTAACAGAAAAACATATATGTAGGCATATTTAGCATAATTTTGTCGCGGATTGGAACTACACAATATACGGTATTTATGCCTTTAAAGAAAATAATTATTATTTTGACAGTGTTTGGGCAAATTTCGTATATATTTTGATAGCCAAAAACCACTACCTCTACTAATAGGACATATAAACACCATTACCAAACTACGGTTCGTTCTTGTATCATCATAATCGAAATGCTTTCTTCCTTTTCATTGCTTTAAGGAAGTATTTCGTGACAATGCTGACATTTATAATTTTAGTATCAGTTATACATATCTTTCTAAGATTTCAATTGCAATGAAAGTAATTTGTGAACTTATATAATATACATATTGTAAAAAAAAAATGAATAATATTGTGCCCATGTTAAAAGGTGTGAAAGTGATAAAGTTTTCCAAAATACAATATCAAAATCTCTTCCGTCAATGTTCTGTTGTACGAAAGCCGCAAACATAAATTTTAATAATAGTTTGAGGTTTAACTCTGAACGACTATTAGGGTGCTATTGATAGACATTTCGCTAGCCCGCGCTACGAGCGTGCTAAACTAGCCCCGGCTATCGACTGGTTACTTGTTCAGGATTCATACCATATCATATCGCTAACACTGGTTTATGAATACGAAAAATGTTAGTTCGCTGATCATCCACCGGAAGACTGCGCTAAGAATGTCTATGAATATGGCTCCTATACTTTTAGTGATAATATATTAGGTTACTCAAAAGTCACGAAAGATTTTGAAGTTCTCTAACTCTGTCAAGAACAAAGGTCATGGGATAAATAATGACACAGGTTTGTTCATAAAAGAGTGCAGTGATAGAATAAGGACAGAGAAGAAAGTGTTAAGTGTAAGAAGATAGTGAAAGAGTGAAGTAAAAGAGACATACAAATAATGAATAAGAGGGAATTAAAGTGAAAGAACAGCTGAACAAATGAGAAGTGGAAGAGAGAGAAATTGGAAGCGTAATTAAGTGAATTATATATTTCATGTGATTTAATGTTGTGAGTTGGGAGTAGCCTCAGGGGTATTATAACTGTAGGAGTATTATAGACATAAATTTACGGAAAGAGGCAATAAAAGAGGAAATTTAGGAGTGGAACGAAGAGAAAGAGATAAGTACTTAAATAAATAGAGGACAGAAGAGTAGGCAGGTAATAAATGATGTAAAATAGAGGAAATGGAAATGTGGACAAATAATTTAGGAGAAAATAGCTAGAAAAGAATGATTAAGAGTAGGCAGATTTGATAATAGAGAATAATAAGTAAATAAATAAATAATGCAAATTATTAAGGAAAGGCATATGCAATATTTTAATAGAAAAGCGAGAAATGGAAGTGAGACAGTCTAGGTATAAGAGAGAATAGAAGAGGATAGATAGGGAAGAATAGATAGTAATTCAGTTAAAGCAGAAGAATAGGAAGTAATCAGGAAATACTTGTCAAATGAATATACGTATTAACAGAAAAGGATGGTGTATATTAAAGAGATGGTGGATCGAAAAGAAGAAATGTAAAGGTCCACAATAACTATGAATTTTAAAGTTGGCTGACAAATAAATATCAAATATCATAAAAGAGTGCAGCTTAATCAGTTATCAACCAGTTTATTATACTAAGCCACAATGCTGAGTAGCTCATCTGTAGTCACATCGCAACTTGATTAAGACTGCATGTTCCATAGTCTGAATTTTGTCTCATTTCCTGAACTTCTTGTGAAACCATCGCAGGTTTCACAACGTTTTCAACAGACTTTGGTCTACCATAACATTTGTCTGCGATGAAACCTTTCAGTTCACTTTTTTACAGGCTTCCACAATGATGAAAAATTGCAGGATCAATATCTCAATCAATTTAGACGTCTGAATCTTCTCATATGCCGCAGCTATCTCTATTACATCCACAGTAATACTGAATAAGGCCAATTCTCATTTCTATAGGGAAAAACATTGTTGTCTGGTATGAATTTGCAATATATGTAAACTCATTCAAACCTAGCTTTAATTACTACTAGTTTCATTTTCTATATCATCAATATTGAATCGATGTGATTAGAAGCTTCTATCAAATAAACCCATTCTTTTATGAACAAAAGTGTATAATTATTTCAACATCTTAACAAAATTCGATTATTTTCAAATCTTAAAAAAATATATACCTTACGTACTGTAAATTCAATCTTCACTTCTGTCCGACCCGTACAGATAAATTAACTTAGACATGCTATCTACTGTCCTTCCAAGTGGTTATGTTGCAGAAAGTGAGAAATCACGTGACAGTTACTTAACGAGACCCTTTTATTTGATTTCTTTTAAACAGTTGTATAATATTACGTTGACGTCCAATTCCCAAAAACAAATGTTTTCAGAAAAGAGCTAAGGCAGCCCAGCTACTAGTCTTTACAGCACAAACGGGTGGGGGAAACCGGAATGCGACGTAACCAAACGGACGCATAGCACAGCACCTGTGCGAAGATATGATTCAATAACGAATGCTCTTTCTTCACTGGAAAATACGACCATATTTCTGGAACGTACTATACTCACTCAGTACTGTTTACTGTGACCGTAAGACGACTTTGACTGCATATGCGGTCTTGTTCCTGTGTGGAGGACGGGTGAGGTTTCTAGTAGAAGGGGTGAGAATAAAGTACATTCAGAAAATCACGTATAATAAAAATTGAAGTAAAAATAAAATGATGTCCCTGTATAATGTTGATACAAACTTAAAAATCCTCAAAATTCTATTATGCCTTACAATAATTATGAAACCTCAACAAATTGTATCGTGTATTTTATTTAATAGCCCAATTGTCACATTTCATATTATCAATATTGTCTAGCAGTTGATTTACTTGCTCTTCTTTTTATAAGATCCTACGTAATATTCCGCTTGGTTTTTGTCTCGTGGTATCTTAATATTGCACTTTATATAGGGAAGTACTGTTTTACAGTAGGGTCTATGTAGGGTCAATGATTTGCCTATAAGTCTGCTTAAAATACATTCTCAAATTTTGGAATAAGACACCCAATTAAATTATTAAATTCAGTGCTGTTTACAGGCACGGCTATTCCTGGAATTTAAATGTGATTATGTCAACAGCTACACACTTACTTGACTTCAGGTTGAAGCCCGGAATGTCCTGGGCAAAAAGAAGGCAGGAGCTACCAGTGATAATATAGAGCTTACAACTTGACAAGTTGCTAAAATATGAGCGCTGAACCAACACGCATGTCACGTGACTGGGATAATCCGGTGGTTGAAATATGTGAGAAAACGAATCGAATTTCATTCGCTGTTGTCTTATCGCAAATTACAGTATATTGCATTTAAAAGCAGTGTCACCTGTCGTCATGTTAATGAAAAAAAAAATGATATGACTGTGTAATTAAAATTTAAAATGAGTATTGGGAAACCGAGTGATCGATGACATTGTTTGTGGACAGCCTTATTATCAGTCAATAAGCAACACTATAGTAAGAGTCAGTGTAGTGATACAGACTCCGAAATCGACCACTTGTATAATTCCCTTCAGAGCAGTCCTGCAAGGACCTGAGCCCTCCTTTCCAATAAGACCGACGTAAGAACTTAGCTTCATAAGAATTGTTTGTGTAGGCCTAAGTTGTCGGACTATACTATGTTAGTCGTTGCAACATTCGCGGGGTCAAAGCTCAACGAGTACGATGAATAATAAAGGATGATAAAATCCTTAGAATTAAAACTGGAGACTAATGTTACAGATTTACGACATGTGAACGATACCTGTGGGCAATTTCTCACTGACTTCGACTTCTTTGCTGAAAAATCTTTATAGTTGAAAATCCAAATGAGAAGCAAACTTTCAAACCTGACATGTCACTTTTCAGAAAATGCTAGAAATATATGTCTCTGTAGTAAACAATTTTTATATGGTGAAATTTGATAAGAATATACAAGATGGAAGTGAAATAACCTTCCAGATTGAAAGGGACGAAAGGGTACACTTAAATGAATAGAAAACCTATATTACGTTGATTAAATGAAAGATTAATTAGAAAATTAAGTTTCAAGTTTCAGCAGTCTGGCAACATCGCTGCTATCACACTCTACTCGTGGTACAGATGTAAAAGGTCAACGAACCCAGTGTGTCTCGGAGGTGAGCTGCTCTCTGCCTCGACTTTGCCACTTGCTTGCATCGTGCAGTGATTTGAAATTGGTACTCAAGGGTCGCATTCCATTCTATCGTATTCACAAAACAAAGACTCCTACAAATCCCTGAATATGCGGGCGCTAGCGGTAAATGTAGAAGTCCAAGAACATTTTCTCAGTATCCTTTAAAGCACCCTGTTTTAGAATTTTTAGCAGATGAAAGAGTGTATTAAACGGGATGATGAGCGTATTAAGCAGTGGATTTTACGTGGTTTTATATAGGAATGTCAAGGGACCGGACGAAAAGAGGATATAATGCGGGATAGCGTAACAAAGGGCGTGTATTATCGGGTTTCACTGTAGTACAAATATACCGATGTCACGGCCCTAATTATGAGGCAGAACTAAGACATTGCAGTGGTCTGAGTGAGGCTAGTTTGCGTTAGAAGAAAAGAGAAATGATTCCATACAAACATTCCAAAATCGTCACTTGAATAAGCACAAATTTGTATCCCGTTCAACTTTGCATTGAAGACAGCGATCGTTTCTGCTGAAGCGACACGGAACTGGAAGGGGAGCGAACTCGTGCTTGTGAGGGGTTCACTGATTCGCTGTTATGAAAGCAGTAGTTGTTCCCCTGGGAGCAGCTCAGCCCGTGACAACTACGACTTCCGACGACGGAGTTTCGGAACCTTAATGCTCTCGACCAGGACTACTTTCAGTGCGAGGTGGAAGAAAATACAGTATTGCGATACAGGTATTCTATACAAAACTCATATATGTGACTCAGAAATAAAGTGCAGTGTAGTAACCTTAGTTTAGTAGGTTTGTGTTTGCGTGTGGGCGCTTATGTATGTATGTATGTATGTATGTATGTATGTATGTATGTATGTATGTATGTATGTATGTATGTATGTATGTATGTATGTATGTGTGTATGTTAAATGTTATGTTTTATTTAACAACGCTCGCAACTGCAGAGGTTATATCAGCGTCGCCGAATGTGGTGGAATTTTGTCCCGCAGGAGTTCTTTTACATGCCAGTAAATCTACTGACCTGAGCCTGTCGCATTTAAGGACACCTAAATGCCATCGACCTGACCCGGGATCGAACCCGCAACCTTGGGCATGTATGTATGTATGTATGTATGTATGTATGTATGTATGTATATACTCTGTTGATTTTATGCGCGAAAATTGAGTACGGGTGATATGGAGTGAGTCAGTTTCTCAGCAGATTCAGAGGGGCAGGAGGGGGAAGGAATAGAATGCATGCATACTGACGCAAGTTATAGCTATGTTGGAAAACATTGGTCACGTACCTGCACTCCACGGGCGATCACAGTTTTTTTTTTTTCACTCACTGCTATCCAAACACTCGTACTTAACACAATGCAGTCTTCTCTTTTCAGTCTTCCACTCACAATAAACTAAACTACAATGTCTTTATTAGGTCCATTACGGTATTGGTGATTCGAAATAGTATACTGCGCACTTGCACAAGGAAAAGATGTGAACTTTATAGGAGCTGCACAGCGACTAACCCATTCACCTCATTTTCTCCGAATCAGTATCAAATGGACTTGCCTGGTTTACTGAGCAAAATGTTATGACCGGCCAAGCTATCCAAACACAACAATAATATGTGAGTACGTGTGTGTGTGTGTATGTATGTATGTATGTATGTATGTATGTATGTATGTATGTATGTATGTATGTATGTATGTACAGAATTCAGAAAAGAAAGCAAACACCATGCATCATGCATAAAATAAGGGGAGAAAGGAAATCGAGAAAATAGAGAAAGAGAGAGTATGGAGAAAATTGTCAGAGTGGATAAATGGGGCGAAGGAGTGGGGAACGGGTAGAGAGACTGGGGAACGTGACGAGAGAATGCGAAAAGGGGAAAGTGACGAGATAGTGAGAAAAAGGCGAGTGTGTTGAAAACGGTAAGAGAGTGCGGAAAAAGACGAGAGTCTGCGGAAATTGACGAGAGAGTGGGGAAAATATCGAGAAAACATGGAGAAAATAGTGGATGGGTCGGAAAATGGCTACAGATGTACAAAATTACTAGGAAGGCTGGAAAAGAAATGATAGAAATATAGAGAAGGCAGAAAATTTAGAGAAATGAACTGAAATATTGAAGAAAAGTGAATATGCGAAAAGGGACTAACAAACAAAACAATGTGTGATAGAAAAATAAGAAAATAAGAGAAGATAGACAACGAGGTAGAATAATTTTAAAATAATGTGAGATGAATGTAATAAATAGACTGGAAAGCGAAAGAAGTAATAAGGGAAGGAAAACCTGACATCGTTCACAAGGAATTGAAAATTCACTACATCATGTACGTTTAACGAACACATTTTCCAAGGTCTGAGGAAATGAGATTACCCGTACAGTACACTGTACGACGCGACGGTGACTATTTACATATGTCGCGAACAACACACAGCACTCACAGCGAGGATTATGATGATAAATCACCGCGTGTCTGAGCACTCCGCGAGGTCTCGCCTTCTGCCGGCCGCACAGAGCACAGCAGACACTTTCCGATAAAATGTAAATCCGATTCCTGCTCCAAACGGGGTCACTCGAGTAGCAACCGTCGCTTGGACAGTTGGCTTTGAAGCGGCCCGCTTCCGTCACTTCCTGATAGATCTCGGCAAGTTCTCGCGAGCAGCTAAGATTCAGGACTCCAAGCGCTTTCCGTTAATTAGGGATGCTCGTATACTCTCTCTTTGATATATTAGGGATAAGACGCACAGCATTACTACACGTTGCCAGAAATAACTTCTTGGAGAAGGACGCACAGAATGGTCCACTTTGCACTGCAACTACTAATATTTTCCATATGGAACTATTTATTAAGATGGTGTTTCTACAGATATTTAAACAGTTTAAGGGTCATGGATAGGGCTAGGATTTTTATGAAATTGCATTTTTTTCTGGTAAGCTAGAAACATAGCTGCTTTAGTATTTATATGTTGTGTGATAAACTGAGTGCTTTAAGACATTTGTTAGGGCATTTTTTTTTTTTGCATTTTTTGCCTGTTTCAACTCATAAGAGCATTTTTCGTTTTATTCGGCCATTCTTTGAGGCATTTTCATTTAATTAATCCCCATTATTACTGTGAAATAATGTTTTTTGAGTAGGTTATTTTACGACGCTTTATCAACATCTAGGTTATTTAGCGTCTGAATGAGATGAAGATGATAATGCCGGTGAAATGAGTCCGGGGTCCAACACCGAAAGTTACCCAGCATATCCTCATGTTGGGATGAGGGAAAACCCAGGAAAAAACCTCAACCAGGTAACTTTCCCCGACCGGGAATCAAACCCGGGCCACCTGGTTTCGCGGCTGGACGCGCTAACCGTTACTCCACAGGTGTGGACGAAATAATGTTTATTTCCTTTGATATTTTCTTTACATATTTTGTCTATTAATACCCATTATTTTGTATTATATTTTCATCGCTTTTCTACACAAATATTGCCATTTTAACGTAGTATGCCCCATGTAATGGATCCGTCCAACCACCCCTTCAATATAGACTCCTCTATACCTGCTAATTCTGGATAACAGTGGCCTTGTGGTAGACTACATGGAAACTAAAAGTGAAGTAAATCCATGGCGCTACAGCCCATGAAGGGCCAAGACCAACCAGCTGACTGCTGACCTCACGTCCACATGCCGACGCAGAGGTGGACAATCATACATGGAAACTACATAAGGTAAAATAATTAATTAAAGTGTACTACTTAGAAAAAAAATATGTAAAATTTAATTTAATTACTAGTCTAAATATTAAGTAGTATAAAACCTATTTTCCTACTAAGCCAATTATGTAAGATCAATTTTTAGGGCATTTCAAGGGAATTTTTTTAACCTTTTTAGGTCATAAATGCATTGTTTTAGGACATTTTTTCATGATTTAGAGGTCATCAAAATCCTAGCCCTAGTCATAGATATAAACTGTAAATTATGTTTCGTTTCCTTTCTTTTCTGTCTATACCTTTCCTTTTGTACAGATTTACACACTAAAGTTCTGTAACTGAGAGTTTACATAGGGACAAACGCTAGAATTCATCACATTGCGGGTTCCCTGACTGTGTGGTGAACACGACGCGGAGACATCACAGGACGAGTAAAATATAAGCAACAAACATGGGTCCCATGGTATGGATATAACTCTCCACCCGTGCTGGAACTCTAATTACCAAGCATAAAAATATCTTGAAAATCGCCTAGGGAGAAAAACAAATCCATGTGAAACATTATGATCCGATGTATGGTGAAAGAATATTAGTTGCTTTTTCCCCCCTTGGTTGACTGAGTCGTTGAGAGCAGAAGTGGTGCAAGTCAAAAACGGGTAATGAAGGTTAAAGTAAACATTCTGCAAAATACAGCGCAAAGTAGCAATTATTAATATTCAATTTATTTAAACTATTAGTAGTCAGTGGATAGCACGAAGGACATATTAATTGCTACTTTGCGCTTTACTTTACAGAATTTTTACCTTAAGCCTCATTACCCAATTTTGACTTACACCACTTCTGCTCTGAACGGCTTATTTAACGACTCTGAACCAACTACAGAGTTAAGTCCGGTTCACATGGTGTTTGTTTCTGTGATGGATTCTAAGCTGGCTGCGCTGATGGCTACCCTGCGTGCTCGCTTGCTGGAAGTAATGCACTCTGGTGGCTGCTTTGGTGGCTAGCTTGCTGGATTTCGAGGGTAGGTTCCTTGCTATTTTTCGTGTTGGTTTGCAGGCTGGAACCAAAGATGATAATATAGTATCACTACTGAAACCATGTCGCCATGTTCGTTGTTTTCCAACTAAACCTATTTTTTTTTCTATATTCGTTAGTTTCTAAAAAACAGCAATTAAATATTGGACTTCAGCTGTTTTGCACTTATGGCTTAATACCTTATTACGACATTTACTATTGTTAATGTAGGACTTCAGTTGTTTTCCTCTCACGGTTTAGTTTCTTTCTGACCATGAGTGTTGGGAACAGATGAAATAGCAGATGATTTTCCAATTTGAACTGTAAAAAAAGCCACCTCCGTGAGAACAATGACCACCACCGTAGCCAACACGGGAGCCAGCATCATACACATACGCTGTTCCAAGTGTGCGGTTACCTACAATCAGTAGAATTGTTCACAACGATATATATTTTGGCGAAATGAGTCTGACGACTTACGTGTTTGCCTTACATTTACATAAGAGTTAGGGAATTTTTAGTAGGTTACTTAGCAACTCTGTATCAACTCTTGTTATTGTTACATACATTGTAAATGTGTCAAGAAAATGTACACCATAAGTTTGAATTAAAATATCACTATATGCCTTCGTCGTAGAATAAACTCAAACCAGTCATTTTCGGACACATGTTTATATGACATTTATCTCTTGTTTTCTTGTAACGAACTCGATCCCAGTGTTTTTTTTTTTCCAGTATTTGTGTTACACCATGTTATTTACATAATTTTGTGCACGTTTTTAGGTCCCCTACTAATTGGAATGAATGAATAAATAAGAGCGGAAATGAGAGGAGAAACTTTAAAAGATGCGCAAAAACGCGTCCTTGCAAGGGAATTCGGGGCTGAGAAAAACTGAATATGTGAGCTCCAAGCTTGTTGGCCACTTGTCTCACTCTGAGTTTCGCTGCTCCATTGAAAGAGCTCTAGAAAATTTTGGAGGAGGAATGCCGAAAATGGAAGTAACCTAATAGTTACCACACAAATATGGGGAGGTGAGAGAAGTATAACAGTAGGATCGGAAGAAGAAACCCCTGAAGTTGTAAGTCTGCACATTAAAAGGCACCGTGTCCTTTAGCAGTGCGAATGGAGTCGAGTAAACTCGCTCGTGTAACAGGGATAATGTGAGAAACCTAAACCACGACATCTATCCATTTCTTAAATGTTTTCCATATACTAGTTAACACCCTTAATATGACATAAATAAAACATAGTTAATTTGGTCGAAATCTGTAAAGTAAAACATCTCTCTCTCTCTCTCTCTCTCTCTCTCTCTCTCTCTGCCGATAATTGAGTTGCCGCTGACTCACAAGGGAAGTGCTAATGGTTACTTGTCGAAATATCCTCTCAAATTGCGCACACATCTCCATGGCGAATACAAAAATATACAAATACAGCTGCCCACACTAACTATATGGAATTTTGTATTAAGTATAAACGAAGCACATTTTAAGAGAACAACGGGGGTAGTTGAGTTATTCCCCGTGAATGCCTAAACCAGGTTTGCAGAACTGGGCGCCAATTGTGGCGTTGCGTCACTTATCCCTTCCTTCCACCCCCGCGTCATTGACTTGGTAGGGAAGGGGATTTGTATTCAGTGTCTATGTTATGTGATTGCGTACGAGTCACAGTGACGTCATTTAATGCCGGTGGACTGTGGACGGGGAACCAACGTTTTCCCCATGATTTCCACCCCTCTTTCGCCAGTTTTGTATCCCTGGCCTAACATGTCACGTGGCGTGCGTCATATGTACTGAACTTGCGAGCAATCTGTACTCCAGGTGGCGGTTATTCAATTTAAATTTTTATATTCGTGTATTTACTTCGGAGTTTTAATAACGTGCGCAGTTTGAGAGGAGATTTCGACTTGCGCTCATTAACAGTTTCAACGCTAGCTAGGACGTCGTCTTTTCCGTTACCTGTAATCCCAATGGATTTCTCTTTTGTTAGTTATTTTAACACTTTAAAACTGCTATGGTCATCTAGCGTCTGAATGAGATGAAGGTGATAATGCCACTGAAATGAATTCAGGATCCAGCGCCAAAAATTTAATCAGCATTTGTTCTTTATGGGTTGAGGGAAAACCCTGGAAAACCCTCAACCACATAACTTGTCCCTACCAGGATTTGAACCCGTGCCCGCTTCTGGCTCTTTCATGCTAATGTTGACGACGATGGTATTTAAGACAAAATATGTACTACCTATTGTTTTTTTTGTGTAGCTTCAGAATCACGACTGCTAATCAATCTGAAAACATCATTTCACTTGCTGCTTAATATCAAGGGTTCGCAAACTTTGGCCGTCGGACCCCCAAGTGCTTGTGAATGATAAAAATTGGGCCCGCAGAACAAGATGCATTTTGAAACAGTTTTTAATGAAGCTAAAATTTGTGACGTTCTCTGATTTTTTTCAATTTTTCGAACATTTTTTGTTTATCTGAGAATGTTTAGACACAGAGTTTAACAGGAATAGACTTCTCTTCGCTTGCATGTCTTGCTTACCTCCCTGACACATTTCGATTTTTAAATTCTATAAATTTGATTCTTCAGGTTCCAACTTTAACAGTGTTCACCGTTCAGTATAGGTTGAAGCAACGATAAAGAAATTAAAATTGTAGTCTCACCGAGATTCATTTTCCACACTCCGTGACTTCCTAGCAACATATGAGCCGTTCAGAGCAGAAGTGGTGTAAGTCAAAAATGGGTAATGAGAGTTAAAGTAAACATTCTGTAAAATCAGCGCAAAGTAGCAATTAATATTCAACTTATTAGTAGTCGGTGGATAGCAAGAAGGGCATATTAATTGCTACTTTTGCGCTGTATTTTACAGAATTTTTACTTTAAACCTTATTACCCAATTTTGACTTACACCACTTTTGCTCTGAACTGCTCGTATTATTATTATTATTTTTATTATTATTATTATTATTATTATTATTATTATTATTATTATTATTATTATTATAAAGTATCTAGCTGTATCAGGATAAGCATCCTTGGTCCGTGCGTTTTGTTTTAAAAACATTAACTGCTGGAAGAGTGCTCCCCACCCCCTAGCTAAAACATAAGTGAATGGACAGTACAGCCCTAGTTAATGTTTGTAAACAAAACGCACGGACTAAGTATGTCTATGCGGATACAGCTACTTTATCCGAACAGTAATGATGATGATGATGATTGGTCTTTCGATATAGTTAAAAATATGGAGGATCATCTTTATTCAATGACATTAAATTAAAGGTATATTTTATTCATGTAATGAAATAAACATTTGGATAAAAAAATTCTTCCTCATGACAGATAATTTTTTGCCCGACAAAGAAAATGTGAAGCTGTTACAATAAAATTATCTTCTGATTCAAAATTTTAAATCTAGTTTTCTATAATGACTGTGTTGCCAGTTTGGTAGCGTGAACGACAATGTATCTCCCCTAATTGCAGAACAGCACAATGCCATTTGTCTCAACAAACTTGTGTGAGTATATATTTTCTCGTCTGGTTTTCAAGAATAAATATATTAAACATAATGTTGTGCCAAACCTGCGACGTCGAGTATTTACAATTCAATCATATTTTGCAAAACTGACATGTGCAAGTCAATATGAACCAAAGCATTAATTATCTTCTAGTAAATTAGAAAGGAAAACTGGTTTCATCTTTCACAGCAAAGATGTGTAGGGCTTGCAACGTGAAACAACTTTGTACATATACGAGGGAGAGTCAATAAGCAACCTTAATAATTGTTTTATTAATTGAATATGTACAATAAGACTACAAACACTTCATCAGTTTTAACAGAGTATAACAGGAACACATGTATTGAACGTAATTGGGACTGTATAGCAGGAACACTTGTATTGAACGTAATTGGGACTATGTCGAAAAGTGATAAAGTGTTTGTAGTCTTATTGTACATGTTCAATTAATAAAACAATTATTAAGGTTATTTTTTGACCCCCCCTCGTATTTTTCCAGAGTACATCAAAGGCCAAGCCTAGAAGGTAATACCATTACCAATTTATTAAGAATTGATAATTTCACTACATTATGCAAATAAATGAATAAAACATGTTTATCGACCTAAATTATGCAAAACATCGTAGAATATCCGCCAAAATGAAATATAAGTCTTAAGGAATCCGTGACGCACCGAAGGTTAGGAAAGTTTGGTTTGAAATCAATACACTTTGGGGATAGTTCACATTTATATTTATCCTTGAACGCAAAAAAAAAAAAAAAATTGACTACAAGCCGGAGTTTATTCAGATCTATCTTTAAACAGGATAAATGTATCTCCAACAAAAAACTTCTACAGACTTTTCGGGAGTCTGTATAAATGTCAGAGTGATGTTGTATTACGAAATCATTACATGAAACTTGTTGATCAAACGCCAAAAGTCTTACCCGGCGTTCAACGTCAATGCTTCGAAATCTCGAGCGCGACCTTTTTATTATTTGTAACTTCGGTTGTTTTCTGTTATATGATGGTTTGGCGGTTAAATACATAGGTTCAAATCTGGCGATGATTAAGGCAGTCTTCTTTGATATTATGTGAATAGAATACACACAGGACTTATTTTAGTAATACATATCAATTGATTTTTTGACGTAAATAAAGCCTCTATGCACAGTCAGTGCCAATTCAGCTATTCACGAGACATTCTCAAGAACAAGAATAAGTCAAGACCAGTCCCAATTTTCGTATGCACAATCGGGTACTTCGTCCTGTCTTGGTCTTGAAACAATCCTCACATTGTACTGAGAATATTCCCTATGAAGACGGATGTTTTCATACATTTATGTTGTCATTGTTGATCACATGATCAGTGTTCGCAAATTAGCTATTTTATAATTGTGCATTGTTTTGTGTTGTTATTAAAATAATCAACTTGTAATAAGTTAATTTGGCTATTATAAACTAACAAACACAATGGGATAAAGTTTCCATGTCTTTCCTAATTAAAATAAGGTTTAAGTTACACTCACTTGAAAACCTCATAATGCATAAAATCTTATTTATGGCAGTCAAGAGTTACAAAATTCTTGGATTAGGAAGATTACGATATGTCTGTTTCTTCAACCGGTAATATAATAAATATTTAGATCGATGTCATTACATTGTATTCTTCACCTAACATAATTTTATTAGGAACATTAAATCCAGACGTTTAAGATGGGCAGGGCATGAGGCACGTATGGGTGAATCTACAGGGACATCATTTTATTTTTACTTCAATTTTTATTGTACCCGAGTTTTTGAATGTACTTCACTCCCACCCCTTCTACTAGTAAACTTCCAACCGTTCACGAAATCAGAGCCGAGGGCGCGTAAGCAGTACTGAGTTAGCGAGTATAGTACGTTCCAGAAATGTTAGCGTTTTCCAGTGACGAAAGAGCTTTCAATATTGAATCATATTTTCGTACAGGTACTGTCGTCCGTTTGCCTACGTCGCATCCCGGTTTCCCCCATCTGATTCTATTCGCCCCTCTCTTAAGTCTAGTAGCTGGGCTATCTTAGCTCTTTTCTGAAAACATTAATTTCTGTTAGGAATTGGACGTCTACGTAATATTATACAAGAGTTTAAAATAACTTAAATAAAAGGGCCTCGTTAAGTAATTAACTGTCACGTGATCCCCCCCTTTCTACGACCCTGCGACAAAACCACTTGAACGGACAGTGGATAGAATTTCTGAGTAATTTTATCTTTTCGGATCGGGCAGAAGTGAAGATTGAATTTACAGTACGTAAGGTATTCTTTTATAGAGTACGTACGAGATTATTTCAACATGAGTTACTCGTACGAGGACGAAACTGGTAATTGGAATTAGGTACAATAGTCTATAGTGCGATAATATACACAAAAGAACTGAAGCCTGTATCGAAATGAACGGCCACCATTTTCAAAAATGTGTTTAAATATCCATATTATGATTATTTTTTTTTCAATTTAACTTCATTCTCTATATTGTACGCTAATGTGCTGTAACAGTACAATATACACTGCATAATTAATACGTCCGAATGGATAGCTTAATTCGTGAGTAAAAATACAATGGAGTAGCCAATTTGCAAAACCAGCTATTTGTAAGTTAGATGAATTTTGGCAAATGAGGAAAATTGTGCAAAAACTTATCCACAGATGCTAGAGGCATGATTTCTAGTTTAAATAATGGGGAAAAAATATTTAGTCTCACTTCCTACAGCTCAGAAATATATGATTAATAGGTAATTAGTTATATTGTATATTAATTTGCAAATGGCAGGTTTTGCAGCCGAACAGAGCAGTTATCAGGATTTGCAACTCTATAGGTAGCCATATTAACGATACATTAGTTTGCAAAACCTGGTATTTGATCAATGTTAACAGTTTATCTGACAAGACTAACTTGGAAACAAACTGACGGTAGAAGAGAACATTCTTATTTTCGTTACATACCGGTACTTAAATATTATTAAACACACAAATATTGTACTATAAAAAAGTAAAAAGGAGAATAGAATACTAATGTTATAGTTTGAAGGTTTCCTTGTGTACTACTGTTTGTGAAAAGTGCAACACCCAGAAAGAATGGCCCGAACGACCCCAAACTCAGGAGATGTGTAAAACAGAGTACCAAATGTAGTGTGTTCGTACGAGTCCCGCTTCAACTTGTCCTACAGTGATGGTCACATACGTGTTAAGCGCTACTGTGGTGAATGCAGCCTGAGAGCCTGCATTGTTGAGCGGCATTGCGGACAAGTTCCTAGTGTGATGCAATATGCGATCTCGCTTCCTACGTATTCAGGACAATCCGAACTTCAACCGCTACATTAGAGAGGTCTTAGAGTCCGAGGTACTGCCCCTCCCTCAGGCAACTCCACATGCCATATTTCAGCAGGACAATGTCCGGTCACATGTGGCGAGGATTGTGCAAGTCTTCTTCGAAGAACGACGGGTATCACTGCTTTCCTGGCCTGCACGTTCGCCAGACATTTCGCCCATCGAACATGTCTGGGATATGGTTGGTCGGCAACTTGTTCGTCATGGTCCTCCAGCACACACTCTTGACGCTTTGTGGACTCGCATACAAACTGCGTGGAGGGAGATTCCCCAGGAACATATCCAGGAACTCTTTGATTCCATACCACGACGCTTAGAAGCTCTGATTGCAGCGCATGGAGGCTTCACTTTATACTGAAATCTCACGGTCACAGATCAGGTACAGTCCTGTAATTCTAATCCTTTGTGTATTGTCATGTATCTAAACTGTGATATCAATTTCATTTCAGTTACATGTATCCTTCTTGGTGTTGCAATTTCTACAAACATCAATGTAATATAACACTTTACAAAATGTTCGGTTCTTCCTCATCCATGAGTTCGAAGTCCACTACATCCGTATGTTCATCCTCATCTTCACTCAGGTCTGCAACAGCAAGGTCTTGCTGCTGGTTGAATATTTCGGTGTAGAAGGTCAGGTTTGCATTCTGAAACCAGTCCTCCCCGAAGTGCAATTCCAGAAGTCTTTCAAGTCCCTGTTGTTTGCTTCTTTAAGAATGACACCCATTGGAATGTAGTCCTTTTGGAAAAGTTTACCTTTTTTGTTTAAACTTTTGGATTCGTCTTTTCACTGGTACCATTCTCTTCATCATCTGTATCTTCTCCCTCAACACTAACAGAGTCATTGAAATAGGATACACCATATCCATCCGCACTCATTTCGGCAAAAGTCGAAAAAAAACTGCAAGATAATCACAGTAACCACTTCAAGACTTCAACACACTTAACATAAAAGGTTAGAAGTCCCCGATAAAGCGCGGGCAGAAACTCTCAGCTGATGTCTTAAATGCAGCAGTATAGTCAATTTAACTATACGAGCAAAAAGTAGTTTTATTATCAGCATCTAATAATATCTTATTCGTTATTTTAGTATGCTCAATGTAATCCTTATGGAGATCGAAATAGCAGTTTTTGCATCCGTAACTCTCAATATGGCCATGTTGTCTCAGTGACATTTAGCAGGTTTTGCAAAAGTAAACATGGCATTGTGCAGTTAGCAGGTATTGCATCCTTACGCTCTCCACACTTAGCAGGTTTTGCAACCGTATGCAATTTTATTTACTAGATTTAAAGGGTTTAGAGTTGGATTTGTAACCGAATGTATGGCTTATTACGCAGCTAATAACGAACTGAAACCATGGTTACCATTATCTCATTTTTCATTTTTTTGACAGCTGGTTTTTGCATCTGGGCTACTCATTATGTGTTAATACAGTACTGTATTTTGATTAAACAAAAACCTAATGAAAATTATCAAACTCAAAATTGCGGTATTTCCTAGTTTACATAAATGGATGAACTACTTTTCTACCCTCCTATACCTAGTAAAGTGATTTGTATTTTACACCAGTATCATCGAACTCCAGGGGTAGCAAACGGTGCTTCCTGTTTCAATCGTTAATAGAAAGGTATAGCCAGGTTAATATTTAAAATGTTAGTAAAAATAAAATGATGTCCCTGTAGAAATGCATATAGAATTAGTTAGAAGACCTGAGGGGAAAAAACCTTTGGGAAGGCTGAGATTTAGATGGGAGGACAATATTAAGATAGATTTGAGGGAGGTGAGATTTGATAGGGACTGGATTAATCTTGCTCAGGATAGGAGACCTATGGCGGGCTTATGTAAGGGCGGCAATGAAGCATCGGGTTCCTTAAAAGTCATTTGTAAGTAAGTCCTTTGTGAATCTGTAGCGTTTGTAAAATTCATCATCAGGGCTAGAAATTTTGATGACCTAAAAGTTATTAATGCAATGTAGTATAGTTCAAGGTCAGCAAATATTTCCTCTATCTCAGTGTCACTGAGTACTTCGTTACGGTCTGGCGATCATTGATTACGTAATCTATTCATTAAATCTTTGACAATGAACGTAAAGAAATATGAAGTTTACCGTACAATCCCCCTTAGATAACTAAATTTGTGGCGCGGAGTTTACAGAAAACAATTTTTTTCCATTTGAAAAACCACATATTTAGCAAAGATTATGAATTCCAAAGCAACGTACACCAGAATCTCACCTTACATCAGCATTGGGCATAAGAGCGGAAACCCCCGTCCACTTTCTTTTCGCTTACACCGCTTTATAAACAAACGCGCAGCAAGGATCTCTGCATTAGTGATGGATTTTAGGCGACAAGAGAGAACCAAAATATCGTAAAAGCTATGATGCCCTCCTAATACAATCCGTCACTGACCTTCCTGTCTGCTAGTACCGCACAAAAACATTACTGTCTTGGCCGGGGAAGGTAGAATGGAGTGTTAAGTGGTAGCGCCATTATTTCTCACAGCCGACTGAAATCGTCCCAATATCGTTCATTCGCAGTCTCAGCCAAATCATGGGACAGTCTCAATCTCACCTCTCATGTGAGTACGAATTCTCTAGAGTTTTCTCAAGACAACCTCAAGAACGGTCGCAAACGAGACTGTGCCTATGTGAACCGTAAGTAATGTCATTAAATTCAGGGAGTTATTCTTTGAGATATTTCAAACAAAACGGTCTAATACAATTTTGCTCGTTTTTGCTTCCTTTTCGAAAAAAAAATGTTTTATATGAAATATTTCATATAGTGTTTTGGGAAAGATATTGATTTAATTTCCAATATGATCATGAACAGTGATTTGAAGAGAGGGGTGTATTATGATAATAAGTGATGGAAAGAATTTCAGTCTTGTCCTTTAAATGTTCAGAGATTTGATCCGAACGAATGCAACTTTTCGTTCTGCAGGAAAATTTTACAAAGTTACAAATTTCAATATCCAAAGATCTGTGTGTATGTATGTATATACAGGATGAAAAGTACATGCTGTGAGGGGTGATAATATTGGTGAATCTGAACAAAAATATTTCTATGATCATATGCCCTGTCCTTAACAGAATTTGACATACAGCTTTTAGAAAATCACGGACGTGAGTCTCATGTCCTTCATCAGCATTTATATGCGGACACAACCGAAACGACATTAGGTTGTAGTAGATTCAATGAAAAGTATGCTGGGCGTTGGATCGGTCGCGGTGGAGCGAAGTCTACGAGCGCAAAGTGGAAACTTCTCGCTTGCATTTTACATGTTTGTGCTCAAGTAAAGGAATGTCCGAATCAGCTCAGATCAGATCAGCAACATAGCAGCTCTCTACAAGAGCTGCAAAGTGCATTGAAGTTGGCGGTGTACTTTTTGAACATGCTCTGTAAAGAATAGTACACAATTAAACAGAACATAAGGTAACAATGTTTTAATTTACTATCACCTGAACTTTTCATGTTCCTCATTGTTTGCATTTAGTGCTGCTTATGATTCGGTTTTTCTCCGGAGCAGTTGTTTGCGTGCTTTCATTCGGAGGCCTCCGGATACCTCCGATTGATGCAGCGCAGGTTGTATATGTGCTGTGGCGCAGACATACACTTTCCGCTGAGCATTCCTTTAATCGGATCAGGTAGTGATTCGAGTCCGCTGACGTCCGCGTATCTTTTAAAATAAGTTGTAATTTGGTGTTGTTTATTCTCTCTTTTATGTTTATCTCTCTCTCTCTTTCTTCGGCTCTTTTTTTCTTGTTTTGTTTGCTACGTTAGCTGACAGATTTTTTTTCTAGTTTTGAAATTCATAGTAGGCCTATACTTGGAAATGTTATTACTTTTATTTCATTGATCAAATTAATAACATTAAAACTAACTGCAAAAGTAACGCAGAAGTAAAGCTTTTCAGTAGCTAATGTAAACATTTGTAGTTCTCCTGGAAACACTCGTTTATTCGCAAACAGTTTTTATCAATTATTATTCCAATCGGTTTAGTTTAACGTAAAATATATGAAGGGAGTCTCAGAATGGAACAAAAGAAACGTGTGCTATCAATGGGTTAAAGTTTACTGTCCAAAATAATTTATTCAGATTCTTTATCGCGCAGGATTGTGATCATTGTGTTAAAGGATGTCAGTATTTGAACTGCCTCTTCTAAAACGCGCCACTCTTTGCATGTAATAAAAATATAAGCGGATGTCAAGTTAAGGATAATTGTAATTATATTATTACCACACGTTTCTTTAGTTTCATTCAGGAAATCAGTATTTTAATCTAAACAGTAAAATAGAACTCAAGTTGTCTAAACATAAAATATAACTCAAGTTGTCTAAACATAAAATATAACTCAAGTTGTCTTTTAAATATTTCGTACGTTTTTATTGCCTCGAAGTTACGTTTTAGAGAAATTTCAAGACTTTTTTGTCTAAACTGTGGGCCTTTGGGAACAATAGCACTAAAACAATTTAAAAAGAAATCTTATCAAATATTTTGCGTAATTGTTTTTGTCGGCGCTTTCATCAAGTTCGCGTTTGTGCGATCGCTTCAAATGGTCTAACAAATTCGAAGTTTCACCACCTTTACAGTATATTCGCCCACAAAGTTTACAGCCTACGACTTTATTATTACCCTCAACTAAATTAAAGAATTTCCATGCGGCGGATATCTGATTTGGTGCCATTTTATTCCACTCACAACTACCGTTAGTCCGTACGCCTCAGTCGTCCTTGAGCCAACTGTCGCTTCGCTCCGAACCACCGCATTCCTCCGCATATCCACTGTTCCACCTACGGTAGTACCGGAGATCACCGGTGGAGAGCTTTATTCGTAATCTCCGATTCCTCCGAGGTAGTAGTCACTCCGATGAGCAGCACTGTTTCCATTAGTTTTCTCCGAAACCGTTAAGAACAGGATATATGTTCATAAAAACTTTTTTTGTTCAGAATAACCAATATTATCACTCCTCACACCATATACCATTCCTCCTGACTCTTCCTGTATATATAATTTCAGGGGAGTTATTCTTCGTGATATATTGTATATACAAGGTATATATCAGTGAAGTCCACACCTGTGGAGTAACGGTCAGCGAGTCTGGCAGCGAAACCAGGTGGCCCGGGTTCGAATCCGGGTCGGGGCAAGTTACCTGGTTGAGGTTTTTTCCGGGGTTTTCCCTCAACCCATTAGAGCAAATGCTGGGTAACTTTCGGTGCTGGACCCCGGACTCATTTCACTGGCATTATCACCTTCATATCATTCAGACGCTAAATAACCTAGATGTTAATACAGCGTCGTAAAATAACTCAATAAAAAATATATCAGTGAATGATAAGATATGTTTAAGTGCTGCAATATTGAAAAAAATGCTCGAAATGCTTCCAATTAGCATCCAAATACTTCCGAGTTCAGCGAACTACTCCAAGAACAACGTTGACCAATTTGTCACTATGATGGTTGCATACGACATTTAAATTTCTTCACGTAGCTACCCCAATGTAAGTAGATTTCTGCGATACATCAAATTCTTAAGGGTTCCCAACAAGTATAAGTGGAAAGGAATTTAAATCGGGTGGCATGGTCTCGTCGAGGTAGATTCTCACTTTTCGGTGGTAGCGTGGAGGTGCGTCATCTTGTTAAAAATAAAATCGCCCATTATCAAGAAATGTACCAAAGGCTGGTAAAATGGATTTGCGAAGCATGTAGAAACACACAAAGCTAGGAATAGTTGCTTAAATAAAAAGAGGAAGGTTCAACTACGCCTATTAATACCAGGTCAATTGATAAGATGATGAGGTACAGTTGAGTAGCCTCCATGTTCACCTGATTCAACTTCTCTTGATTTTTAATTATGGGAGACCCTAAAGGATTTGGTGTAACACAGAAAACTAGTTTATTTTACATTGGCGAAGATGCGTCAAAAAAACTGAAATGCCTGTGCAACCTTCAAAGTCAACACATTGATGAACGCTGCTCGTGGAATAGTTCGCAGAACCCAGCAATTCCTGGATGCTAATTATTACTGGAGCATTTCGAGCGCTTTTGTGATGGTAGTAGCTAAACGTATATCTCAGCCATCCCTTGATGTGTGTATCAATTTGGTAATAAAGTTTGTACGCAGATATCGTGCACTTTGAAGTTTGTGTAATTGATGTCGAGTCTCTCTGTAACTTATACTTTGCGAGTGTGCTGAGCAAATATGTTCGCCGATACTGCAAAAACTCGGAAAATGGGAGGGATGTGTGGAACTATATGATCAGGCGATCATAACGTTTTACTAGCGATTTCAAACACAATCTCTAAAGAGATTCAGGATAATTTTTATTTTATTGGGTTATTTTACGACGCTGTATCAACATCTAGGTTATTTAGCGTCTAAATGAAATGATGATATTGCCGGTGAAATGAGTCCGGGGTCCAGCACCGAAAGTAACCCAGCATTTGCACGTATTGGGTTGAGGGAAAACCCCGGAAAAAACCTCAACCAGGTAATTGCCCCAACCGGGATTCGAACCCGGGCCACCTGGTTTCGCGGCCAGATGCGCTGACCGGTACGATTCAGGTTATTTATAAAACACAAAATAACTATAATTCGAAAACAGATTGAAATTAATATGTTTACATTAACATACTTGTCTGAGCACTGAGACGTGACTTGCACAAATACCACTCGAAATCACTGGAGTTTTAACATTTCTCATATTTCAATTCTTCTTGTATTAATTGTTCGAGTAAGCCGACTTGGTAGCCCAGTTGGCATAGCACCGGATTACGATTATTGCGGACACGGAATCGAATCTAGGTGTCTGCGAAATCGTGTTTGTGATGGAAAAAGTCATGGTTCCCAGCGAATTTTCTCGGTATTTCTAGTTTCCCTTCATCATTCCACCGTCACACTCCACGTTAATATTATCATCATTTAAATAAAATTCACCGTAAATATATTGCTGTGCAATAGTGGTATTGACTGCGTCGAGACATCAGATTAATTGTGAGGAGGTGAGGTACAGCAGAAGAGGCAAGACTTGTTCTGTTACTTTATGATGTGCCGTGGCTGTATCACCAATAGATATGAAGGGGGAAGATATGTATGTTTTAGAGTGACAAGCAAACATTCTCATGGGGAAGATATTTTTTTTTCTTCTACCATATTAATAATGTCAAAACAAGTGCTTATACGTATTTTGATCATTCGACCGCAATTACGAGAGTCGCCAGAAAGTAAGTTTCCCTGGGACCGTTTACGGAAAGAAAACAATTTCATAGAAAGATTTATTGGAACAAACACAGAAATTGTTGAGCTATTTCTCAACATATTCCCCACCGGAATTAAGACATTTGTCATACAACAGAGGTGTGCAGACGGCTGTCAGACACTGGTTGGGATCACAGACGCCAGACTTCCAAGATACAGGGATACTTAAGTTGATTACACGGTATGACAAATGTCTCAGTTTCAGTGATGAATATGTTGAAAAATAGCTCAACAATTGCTGTATCTGTTCCAATAAATCTTTCCATGAAATTGTTTTCTTTCTGTAAACGACCCCAGGGAAATTTACCTTCTGAACGGCACTCGTAATTGCGCTCGAGTGGTCAAAATTCGTATAAGCACTTGTTTTGATACTATTAATATGGTTGAAGAAAAAAATAACTTTTTATCTGCCCCCATGATAATGTTTGCTTGTGAGATGAACTTCCGTGTCGGTAGATTGATATATTAATCATCATAAAACAAACCATCTTTCTGATAGCTTATTCTTTCCCCTCTCGCACAGTTCACATGGTAGGTCTCGCTTCCTCATCTACACGTAAAATATTCGTTAAACCGAACCTGAGACACTTCGCGAGACGGAAGAGCTTTGCATACTGACTACAGCGCCAAGCGTTCAATAACAATATATGATTTATATTTTTCGTAACCGGTTGTGCACGACTCTAATGCAGGCGTGGCGAAAATGTCATCGTTCGCCGAGCCACTGTGTAACCTGCAACATGCATAACACCTATGGAGGGAGGCGGAAACCCGAAGGGGAAGTGAAGCAATTGTCTGACTTATTAACGGTTTCTCATTTTCCTTACGTCAAGCACTTGAATACAATTTTATATAGTACAAGGCTACAAACTAATGTTTAGTACGTGTAACGAAGAAAAAAATTAACAATGAAACGTAGGATATATTATCGCAACCTAAAATTAACTGTCTTCAGAATGTTTCTGCGACAGAGTTTCAAAATCAGGAATGATGTCACTTACTGCCAGTCGTAGTTGATCACGAAGGTATTTGTCTCTCAGTCATGATCTAAATTTGGTTTTTACTATTTTCATTGTTGAAAATAATTTTTCACAAACGTAAGTTGTAGCGAACATGGCTTCCAAAGAGAAAGCGAAAGAGCGAAGCTTCGGATATTCATTTTTGGCGAAGATTTGAAAAGTTAACCATTTGTCAAGTCCTTACATCTAGCTTTCATTTAACATCACATTGCAAATCTGTGGGTTTAAATTGAAGATCTAACCGCATTATTCGTACATCTGCTGAAAAAGGATCGACTTACAGAGATAATAATAATAATAATAATAATAATAATAATAATAATAATAATAATAATAATAATAATAACAGCAACACTTAACCTTTAATGTTTCATGAGTGACATGTAGTATAAAGCTGTTTTATGTTATACAACTGTTTTCCTCGTAATACTTGTGAACAAATCACACATTTAATATTCTCATCATATTGGCAGCAAAAAAATGCGTCCTCCCATCCTACTTGAAACTTTCGTTTTTGTAGATGTACATGTATTCGAGAGAGACATTGCGACGATATGCCACTCGCAGATCAGAGTTTGACTCCAGTGAGAGAGTGGGGGTTGTGGGAGGTAGAAAGCAAGAGAAGCCATTGCGAGCCACAATGTGCTCGTGAGTCAGATATTCGCCACGGCTGCTCTACTGTATACACAGACGTGGCTTCTCCCCTTCCTTATGTCTATGCCTGCGCTAGTAAATCCACAGTTTAGTATATACAGTTGCGAAGCTCAATACTTACTAAATATGCAAACATAGACAGTTGGAATATGCATCCATAGATAGTTGCTAGCCGCCAGGATCGCTACTATCACCTCATAACAGACTCCCTAGCAGACGATAAAATGTATTGTACTTTCGATATCGTGTTCTTTTGAAAAATTAACACCTTCCTTCCACTATTGAAATACGAAATACATAAGGTTTATATATTATTTTCATAAAGTATATATTATATTTTATAAACTCATCTTCCTAGATCTTTCGGAAGGATAACTCTGACCTCTTTTTCTTTGAATTTATACAGTAGTGCAACAAACGTCTCCTTGTCCCATATTAATACTCAAATTATTGGATTTTAGCCATTTACAGTTATTACAACAGATAACGAACATTTCACAGTTTGCACAACTTTTCACAACAAAGCGAAATACGGCACAGTCAATGCTTTTTCGATCTAGACCAGGCCGTAATATATGTTCGGGTTTTCTATTTCAGTGTATGGAGCGCAGTGAATTATTATATTATAATTTTATTGCGTATCATAGCTAAGTTTTATTTAGTGTAATGTGCCCCTAAGTTCACTTTACTTCTTATTGCATAATATGTTGCAGAAATAATTACAAAACTGTGCTATTTTAATGTGAAGAGAATTTTACATGTTAACATAATCTTTTCGCATCGACATTTTAAGTTTAGAATGGAAGCTATTTTGAGGTTTAATAAAAAAGAATTTATATTGTGATTTTAATATAGCACATCTACCTTCCTTGATAAAGACAGAAAATTTATCATACCACTCTTATGAAATTAGTGTACGTACGATTGTTACTTCGTCTCTTAGGTAGTAGATAAATACAATAATTCAATACTCAATTGTAGTATTAAAATACAGACAAATTGAATGTGCGGGGTATCATAAATGACATTATGCTTCATTATAATGTATAATAGCGAATTTAGGAATATAAGATATAGTAAACATAACCTATAATATTTCCATATGAATGGCAGGGCACTGGAGACCACTAAAATTAGACAGAAAGGAGCAACTGGGACAGTAAACATAACCTATAATTTCAACATATCATGCGGTGCAACTGAAAATTATTGAATCGTGCATAAATGAATGTACAAGAATTTCGCAATATTTAATCGAAATAAAGGCAGGTATGTCTATTACACGTACGAACAACGTAATTTTCACACCAAAAATAATATTACACCTTAACTCCCAAGGAATTATGTCTGAAGTGTCTCCTAATCATTGTTTTAAATATTATTAATGCAATTACACTACATTTTAGAGAAATATATGTTACTTTTTATGCATTCCAATTAATTTATATGGTTGAAACGCCGCCCTTCGTGGTCGGGTTAAGAGAGTCACATGGTCTGCCTTACGGCCTGTATTAGATCACGATGGCAGTGACACAGTCTATTGTTCCTAGTACACACAGCGCTCCAAGCGGCTAGCAACTATCGCGAGAAATGCAAAAAATCACCCCAAGCTTCGCGACTGTATATACTAGACTGTGAGTAAATCTCCATTGGACTCTTAAGCTTATATGACTGAATCAACAGATGGCACTATACATATTGAGTATAATGAGTATCGTAAATTCAGTGAACATACATTTGTGCAATTGACAAAGTCAAATAATGCGTGGAATAAACAACAGAGACATAAAAGACAATAAAATTGTATCAGAAACACTCGACAATATTAACATTAAAAAACTCATTAATATCATAAAAGGGTTTGTTGATCAACCAACCAGAGACAAGTCTGTTAAAAGCCTTCCTCTCCTGATTGAAAACATATGTCGGAAATTTTTTTGCAATTTTTAAATATATAATAAAATAATTATTCATTGTTTTGGTTGCCCTACATTTAGGCAAGTCAAAAAGATCACTGTTTCTGGTGTTGTATAGGTGAACATCATTCTTATGTGTCAACATTTGTGAATTATCTTTGACAAAATTTAGGGCTTGATAAATATACAGTGATATTACAGTCATTATTCTTTCATTCACAAATAATGGTCTGCAGAGTCCAAATGTCTACAATGAGAGCGATCGTTCGCATTTCAAAAACATTTCTGATTACAAGAGTTGTAAGGTACAATAAGTGTATTCAAAGCTTCGGTGTTCCTCCGTATATAGAAAAATAAAACCTTCGAGTATGGTAGTAGAATTTAAATTAAAATACAAATAACTAATTTTATGCACGTAATTATTTCAAACTTGAGTAATATTCGGAGTAAATTTGGTTTCATAACGTTCAAAGAAACTTAACTCACACAAGTCAAGTAATTCAGAAGAGTCACGAATTAGATTTCTAATAAACATACGTATAAACAAACTATTGCACATTAAAGATGAAGCTTTTCAAAGATATATTTGAATACAGGACCAGACATTCCCACAAATACTTACGCCACTGCTAGACAGAATTCAAGCCCGTATATACAGAATCATTATGCACATTCAATGGGACTCATGCCCTCTTCTACCGATCGTATAGAATCGGCCATTAATCCCGACTCGAGGATTAAGTACGCAGCGAATTTCGTACGCTGCAACATTGTAACGGACTCATTCCCACCCACAGAGCGCGGATCCTCATATTCTGTAATAGCTGCGTCAAATGTTTTCAGGACAGGAAATATGGGTGTCATTAACGCTGGATTTGCGACGGACAGAATTTTATCGAGGGACGCTCAGCGTAAGCATTCTCACTCGCAGTTCAGATATTCCCCACTTTCGTTTATTTTCACTACAGAGAGAGCCACAGAGCAGCCAGCTACAGCTACTCGACAGCCATTCGCCAAATGACTGGAATTCGATGTCTGTCAGATGCAATCAGATTTGCGGACAACACTGTAGATCTAAAGCCATTCTTTTCATGTAACTCGCATCTTTGCTTCTATAAATTAACATTGCTCTTTAAACAGGTTTAAAATTTACATACATAGGCCTATTACATAAAAAATACAGCTAGAAATTAAAAAAAAATGGGATGGAAATATATTGAAATAACTATCAAAATAAAAGAGTGATATTTGAATAGACAAAGGAGACATCTACAGAATAGCAACAGTAATCTCACTAGAGGTTTTGATTTATCTAGAGAAAATCAAAATTCGAGTGGGATTTAAATTGACTATTACACGATTAGAAGAAAGTATATAAAGATTAGAAGTAACAAAGTACTCCAATACAATAAAAATATTAATTCACATACGAAAATACAACTGTCTTCAAATGCATTATTGTATCATCTCAAAATTATGCTAGTTGGCAGTAGCTGTTTGCTTGTTATCAGTTTTGCCAACTATGGAATCTTCATTGAACTCTGTAGACCATAGACGGTTACTATTCAAGAAGGCTTCGTTGATTCAGTTTCATTTTTATTAAAACATTTGCATTCCACTTCAATCATCCGGATCCCAGTAATAAAAGTTACTTGACAGATGATTTTTAATAAATCTTAGTATTAAACAATCTCTGATACGTGACTATCCATAATATAATATAGCAGAAGCTATAACAAACAACCTAAATAATATAAACGAGTGTTAGAAACGTTTTAATTAGAAATGATGAAATAAACAAGAAACGTTTTAATTAACGATGATGAAATAAAAAATAAACATGAATAATTTAAAAAAATAAACGATTATTGAAAGTAAAATTTTCAAATTTGAATGTTTTAGTGGTTGGTGGTTCAGTTGATGTTATATTGGACGTGTCCGTAAAAGAAGTGAACTCGTTGATGTACAGCTGTCAAAAGAAAAAGTGGCCGCTCTCCTGAAACAAAGTTCCCTTCGGGTATCTTCGCTACAATTCGGAGACAAGCGATGTTACATGTTGTTGGACCACGTTGCCTGATATCTATAGTTATAATTGAAGCATTCTGTGTGTTATTCGAAAGCGTAATGGTAGCCGTTCAGGTCTCTTATTCATGAGATCCTGCGTTCGACTCCAACCTCGTGCTTTTTATGTTCTTTTTTGTTCTGTTTTTGAGAGAGACAAACTATACATAATGGCTCCTTTCCCTTTTACGATTATTTTAGCAATTAATATCAGGTTCTATAATATATTATGCCATGACTTTATCATTATGATATTGTGACTGCAAATGGAAAGAAAAAAGATTTTATTCTCAATAAAAATATCTTTCGTGGCATAAACAAAACAAATTTACTGGCGTCGGCCTTAAAACATTCAAACAATTACGCGTTCAAAAAACAAAACAAAAAGCCACAATTCAATATTTAATCTATCTTCCTCTTATCTCGATCATCTTGCAGTCGAGTGCGCATGGAATTGACTAGTCTTTGCAAATAGCGACAGTTCTTAGACACGACATTCCAGGCATTCTGAACATACATACATAAGTGTTCTGTCCATGGGCAGGTCTTTCATTGCAAACCCAGCAATCTACAATCTTTCCTATTTTCTCCCTTCCTCTTAGTCTCCGCATACGATCCACATATCCTAATGTGGTCTATGATTCTTTTCAACCAGAGACCCAACCAAGTCCTTCTTCTCTTTCTAATCAGTTTCAGCATCATTCTTTCTTCACTCACTTTTTCAAACACAATTTTGTTTCTTATTCTGTCTGTCCACTTCACACGCACCGTTCTTCTCCACATCCACATTTCAAATGCTTCAATTCGTTTCTCTTTATTTCGTCGTAATGTCCATGTTCCTTCCCCATAAAATGCCACACTCCACACAAAGCACTTCACTAGTCTCTTCCTTAGTTCTTTTTCCAGAGGTCCGCAGAAGATCCTTCTTCTATTAAAACCTTCCTTTGTTCATGTTTGCAGTTCTTCTTGGGAAGGATAGGCCTAAATGCGGTAACATCCCGTTGCTTTCCGCACACCACTATCTCTTTCGCATCTTATTAAATTCCAGGGGGCTCAAGCGTGGAGGTGAGAACAGTGGATTTGACTAATTGGGCCCTCCGGACTTCACCGAAAGTCACGGCAAGGGTTAAATATTAATTCTATCGGGATGTTTGACCCGATCAGAGACAGGGAAATCTCAATTAGCCTTTGCCCCCCGCATCCTGGACTAGCTTCTACGAATCATCAGAAAATCTTAGAGTGTGATTGGGCCAATTTTTCCGAAAATGTTTCCACACTTTTGCCCTCGTAGCTCAGCGGACGATCGTCGAAATTTAGATGTCAACGTCTCTGGTTCAATTCCTCGTTACTCCTTTTCATTTTATTGTGGTTGAAGATAGTATAATGTAATAATACAAAAAGAAAAACTAATAGCAGTATTATGCAACTGGATTTTTCCAACCCTAATATTAAATTTATGTTATTTATATCGCTAAAGAACGATTACAATATAAATAACTTGAATATTATTTACACAGTATCACTAAAGAACGATAACAGAATATAAATGATAAATATCGGTTTGTTAAATTAATATAAGATATTATATAATACGTATTTAATTATCTAAATGAAATAACCTATTTTACAAGGAAAGATGGTTATTTGTGTTATAATAATTACATACATAAAATACAGATTATTTATATTGCGAAAGAACAATAGCAATATAAATAACTTGAATATTATTTTATAATTCTAATGAAGGAAAACAGAATGTAAATGATAACTTGAATATTATTTATATCGCTAAAGAACGATAACAATATAAAAAACGTGAATATTATTCATATCGAAATTTCACAGATTTATTACAGATATATTTAAGAAATTGTAGAAGAATAGTAATTAGTAACGGTGTCCTGTTTATTCTTCTTGGAGCCAAATTTGTAACTTTTAAAAGTGTGGTTGCTATGTTGAAGTGTATGTGTTGCAACGGATGCTTGATTTGTTATGTATGTGAGTCAGTTATGGGATGCTTGATGTCGTCGCAATGTCGTAATTATAGTTTGATTGTGTTTGTGTGACTATTGTCTATTAAGTTATGATGTATGGTACGGAAAGCTGCATATTTGTGTTATAGAAGTGTTACGTATGTGTGTTGTTAATGTTTTTGTATGTTTCAAATTGATACCTGATATTTGTTTTGCAATCGCAATGCCTAATTTACGGATTGTTTATGTTTTGTTTACATCGCGTAAGCTAATTTAATTTTCTTTTCCATTTCTCTTTTTGCTTATCCTTTTTTGTGTATAAAACTATAGCCCTAACATACATAAGTAAAATAGGGCTAACCCCCATCGGAGATATAATAATAATAATAATAATAATAATAATAATAATAATAATAATAATTATTATTATTATTATTATTATTATTATTATTATTATTATTATCGTAATAAAACGATAACAGAATACAAATGATGACTTGAATTTTATTTACATCTCTAAAGAACGATAACAAAATATAAATAACGTGATATCCATAAAGAACGATAACTGGATATAAATGATAATTTGAATATCATTTACATCGCTAAAGAACGATTAACAAAATAAAATGAAAACTTGAAGAAGGCCCGAATCCACAACCTTTGAATCATTAAACAAGCACTTTACCGCTGGTCTACGAGACGCAGATATGGAACACTTTCATAGTTCCGGAACTACTTGTACAAGCACATGCATGGTGTATCATCGCCGCGACCCGAAGTGGACTTTGAAAATATTCGCTGTTCACGAGTGCGGCCACTTTTTTTTTTGACAACTGTACAGTTGTCAAAAGAAAAAGTGGCCGCTCTCCAGAAACAAAGTTCCCTTCGGGTATCTTCGCTACAATTCGGAGACAGGCGATGTTACATGTTGTTTGACCACGCTGCCTGATATCTACAGTTATAATAGAGTATTTGGTGTGTTACTTGATGGTGTAATGGTGAGTTCCGGCTTGGTATTCGTGAGGTCCTGCGTTCGAAGACAACCCAGTTCTTTTTATGTTGTTTTGTTTTATTTTTAAGAGAGAGACAAAATATACATAATTGCTCCTTTCTCTTTTATGATTATTTTAGTAATTAACATCAGGTTCATTAATGTATTATGCCATAACTTTATCATTATGACATTGTGGTTGCAAATGGAAAGAAAAAAAAATTATCAACAAAAATATCTTTTGTGGCATAAACAAAACAAACTTATTGGCGTCTGCCTTAGAACATTCAAACAATTAAGCGTTCGAAAAACAAAACAAAAAGCCACGATTCAATATTTAGTCTACCTTTCCCTTATCTTGATCAAACCTTGCGGTCGAGTGGGCATGCAATCGACTAATCTTTGCAAATAGCGACAGTTCTTAGACACGACATTCCAGGCATTCTGAACATATATAAGTGTTCTGCCCATGGGCAGATCTTTCATTGCAAACCCAACTTTCTCCAATATTTCCTATTTCTGCCTACCTCTTAGTGCCCGCATATGATACACATTTCCTAATGTCGTCTATTATTCTTCTCGACCAGTGACCCAACCAATTCCTTTTTCTCTTGCTAATCAGTTTCAGCATCATTCTTTCTTCACCCACTTTTTCCAACACAACTTCATTTCTTATTCTGTCTGTCCACTTCACACGCACCGTTCTTCTCCACATCCACATTTCAAATGCTTCTATTCATTTCTCTTCATTTCGTCGTAATGTCCATGTTTATTCCCCATACAATGCCACACTCCACACAAAGCACTTCACTAGTCTCTTCCTTAGTTTCTTTTTCAGAGGTCCACAGAAGATGCTCCTTTTTCTATTAAAAGCTTCCTTTGCTCACGTTTGCAGTTTTTCTTGGAAAGGATACATGCGGTAACTTCCCGTTGCTTTCCGCACACCACTGTCTCTTTCGCATTTTATTAGATCCCAGGGGGCCCAGGCGTGGAGATTAAAAGAGTAGATTTGAAAAATTGGGCCCTCCAGACTTCACCGAAATTCATCGCAAGGGTTAAATATTAGTTCTATCAGGATGTTCGACCCGATCAGAGACCAGGAAATCCCAATTAGCCTTTGCCCCCTGCATCTGGGCTAGCTTCTACAAATCATAAAATAATCTTGGAGGAGGATTGGGCCAATTTTTCCGCATATGTTTCCACACTTGTGCTCTCGTAGCTCAGCGGAAGAACGTCGGAATTTAGATGTCAACGTCTCAGGTTCAATTCCCCGTCGCTCCTTTTCATTTTATTGTGGTTCAAGATAGTATAATGTAATAATATAAAAAGAAAAAACTAACATCAGTATTATGAAACTATATTATTCCAAACCTAATATTAAGTTTATGTTATTTATATCGCTAAAGAACGATAACTGAATATAAATTATAACTCGAATGTTGTTTATGTCGCTAAAGAACGATAACAAAATAAATAACTTGAACATTATTTACACAGTATCACAGAGCATAAATGACAAATATGGGTTTGTTTAATTAATATAAAATATTATATAATATATATTTAATTATTTAAATAAAATAACCTATTTGACAAAGAAAAATGGTTATTTGTATTATAATAATTACATAAAATACAGATTATTTATATCGCGAAAGAACAATAACAGAATATAAATAACTTGAACACTGAAACGCTAAAGAACGAACACGGAATATAAATGATAACTTGAATATTATTTATACCGTTAAGGAACGATAATAGAATATAAAAAACGTGAATATTTTAATATCGTTAAAGAATTATAACAGAATACAAATGATGACTTGAATATTATTTATATATCTAAAGAACGATAACAGAATACAGAAGAATATAACTTGAATATTATTTATATCGCTAAAAGAACGATAACAAAATATAAATAACTTGATATCGATAAAGGACGATAATAGAATATAAATGATAATTTGAATATTATTTATATCGCTAAAGATCGATTAAAAATAACATGAAAATTTGAAGAAGGCCCGAACCCACAACCTTCGAATCATTAAGCAAGAATTCTACCGCTAATCTACCGAGACGCAGATAAAGAATATTTACATAGTTCCGGAACTGCTTCTACAATCACATGCATCGTGTAACATCGCCGTAACCCGAAGTGGACTTAGAAAATATTCGTTGTTCACGAGTGCGGCTACTTTTTTTTTTGACAACTGTACATGGTGTATCCCTCAACTTATTCAGGATTTCCGAATGGTGCTCTTCATTTATTTGTAAATAGGGCTTCAGGGAAGATGCATAGCTATGACCAGTGATCTTTATTAATTCTTGTTCTTGAATGCCAATGCGAGTCATATTTGAAAGTGCTGTGCATCGACTGGAGTGGTTTGTAATTTTCTGTTTTTGACGTCCAGATCAGTGCAGTTTGAAATGTTGGCAAACAAAGAAACAAATGCTAGAGTAGTGATAAAAATAAACGCGATAAAATTGTGAGATATGCAGCCATGATTGGTTGAAAGACGTCCTTTCGTACCGTTTTATTGGTCAAAAGTAGTGTGACGTAGTAAAAGTGTAACAGTCTATATAAAAACTGATGAACAGGTAAACCGACAAACAGCAGATAAACCGTAAATCGACAAACAGCAGGTTAGTCGACAAACGGCAAATAAACCGTAAACCGACAAACAGCAGGTTAGTCGGCAAACGGTAGGTAAACCGACACACGGCAGATAAACCGTAAACTGACAAATAATAGGTTAGTCGACAAACGGTAGGTAAACTGACAAACGCCAGGTAAATCGACAAGCGACAGGTACAGCTAAATTGACAAACGGCTGGTAAACCGGCAAATGGTAAGTAAACCGCCAAACAGCAAGTAAACAAAAAATGGCGGATCAAAGATAAATAACTGGTAAACCGAAAACCGGCAGGCAAACCAACAAAAGCTGGCAAGTAAACAGACAAACGACAGATGAAAGACCAAGTGGAAGGTAAACCAACAATGGCATATGAACCGATAAACGGCAGATGATTAGATAAAACGGAAGGGAAACCGATAAATTGGAGGTAAAGCGATAAACTGTAGGTAAACCGACAAACAGCATGTAAGTCAAAACCAACAAACGGCAGGTCAACCAGCAAACAGCAGATAAGCAGACACATTATAATAGAAATTTTTATATAAATCAGAAATAATTCACTAATTTACACAGTTTTAAGTGTACTGATGCTCGATATGGGAATAAGTGAAAAATTCAGCCAAATAAAATAGATATGCCTACATTTTAGAGATAATGGATGGATAAACAAGCAGATTTATATTTTAATGAAGATTCTAATAGAATATATATGTAGATCTGTAGATTTATCGACTACTCTGTTATTTCGTCGATAGGATAGGTGATAGCGAAATGGTATTTGGAGAGATGACGCCGAGGATTCGCCATAGATTACTTGACATTTGCCTTACGGTTGGGAGAAACCTCGGAAAAACCCAAACCAGATAATCAGCCCAAGCGGAAATCGAACCCACGCCTGAGCGCAACTCTGGATCGGCTGGAAAGCGCCTCAACAGCTTGAGCTACGCCGGTGGCTAGATATGTAGATAAATAAAAGGATTTATAGATTAATAAATACAAGAATTTGATCACATAAATTAACGAACAGAATAGATAAACACGCAAGTTATTAGTTCATCAATACGCAATTATGTGAGTTTATAAACACATTTGAGTTAGTAACGGCTAGAGCATGTGATTGCAGATAAACGGTTTTAACATTTAAGTCTCTATGGGTGCTATGCATAGACATTTCGCTAGCCCGCGCTACGAGCGTACTAAACTAGCCCCGGCTATCGACTGATTACTTGTACAGGATTCATATTATATCATATCGCTAACACTGGTTTATGAATATGAAAAACGTTAGTTCGCTGATCATCCACCAGAAGCCCGCGCTAAGAAAGTCTTTGTGGTCCGATTTAATGCGATTTGTATGAGAAACACAGACGCTCGGAACAGCGCGTATTTTGCTCACAAACATTGTTATTAAAAGCAATTATAAACTCCAGATCAATCCAACGCAAAACGAAATGTTTTCGTACGTCACAGACCTTAGACTTTAAAAAAAACATTCTCAAATGCTGTCTTTCCTTTTAACCCTGAAGTGAAATATATTATATTGATCGCGACATGGACTATACTTACGTAACCCGCTGTGTTTCTCTAGAAGCGGCGAGCACTTGATCCACTATTGCTCGAAGATGACATTGATATATAGTAACAGATGACGATCGGATTCAAGACAATCGCTGGGCATCCTACAGACGAGGACGACAAAAAATATTCTATGGCTAAAAAACTATTTAGGAAGGGTTCAAAGCGGGAATTGAGCCAGAAATTCTATTTTTAAAGTAGCCAACTACACAACTATACGGTACAAGGAGTAGAAGCAACAGGGACGCCTGATGCTCCAGCTCGCTTCATTCTTTCCGAAAAGAAAAGTCGTTGAATGTGATGAATGCGAAATAAACTCGCTTGTGCAAAATAACGTGATGCAATTTTCCCATTAATAACTTTGATAAGACCTTGGGATAAGCCTCTGCTATGTGTCACTATACATAAAACTTTCGCACGTGTAGAGTATCCCGGCAATACTCAAGTCATTATCTAGTCAAGTTATTCCAGATTAGGGATATCACAATTAGTATGTATATGATCCATTGTTTCCAAGAAATTATCATAAGCTGTATACAAATAATAAGACTTAAGTTTCCTAGATTCTCTGCAACGCAACGATAAGGACGACTGTCAGCCCATTTTACGTTATCTTTGACTGGATGTAACGCGTCGAGTCCCCCGTAACCTAGGGTTAGCATGAAACGTGCTTCACGCCTGAGACAACACAGAACACATAGAACAAATATCCAAGTCAAGAGCAAATCACTTGTTCCTTTACATAGGATATCCACTGGCAACATAAGTTAGTTCAATTTAAAAATTACTTAACGTAAGGGTGTACAAAAAACAAAGCGAAACGATTGAGAACTCTTTACGAAATACTCAGAACCGCAAGGAATTAAATTTCAGCATCGTTACTCGAATGCTTAGTGCAAGAATATTTCACACGTGAAACTTCAACCTCCAGATTTCGAATTATATTTATGCTAGAGAAAGATTATTTTGCGAATACTATAGTTGTTATTTTCATCGCTTCAGCAGTTTATTATGAATTTAACTACAATATACAGGGTGGAAGTGAAACAGCCTTGCTGATTTCCAGAGCGAATAGCTCATGTTGTATGTAACAAAAAATGTATCATATTGCTGGAAAGTTCATAAGATTTTTCAGAAAAAAAAATGTATTTGTTTTTTTTTTTTCAAACGTTTAACAATCTCTTATTCGGTAACTATCGCAAGCAGAATCGTGATTTTTGTCCATATCGATAGGAAATCTAATAAAGAATAATGTATCCCTCTGGCGTATTTCAATAGCGTGCAAGGTTTTCGTGTAAATGTAATAAAATAAACCCACTAAATTCAAGGCATTGCACGAAGCGAGCTTGTGGCAACGTTTCGGTACCTCTTATATCTGTATCTCGAGTAGAGCGTATTAACGACTACGTTGCCGGACTGCTGAAACTCCAAATTTTACTTTCTAATTAACTATGCATTTAATCACAAAACGTAATATACGTTTTCTGTTCATTTACATGGAACCTTATCGTCCCTTTTAATCTGCAATGTTATTTCACTTCCATCCTGTATATATAAGTAATATTCGGACACGTATTTTTCAACATATAGAAAGTAATTTATTAAGTGAGAAAACTTTAAAGAATGATTAAAGTCAGTGACGGCACGTGATCATTTTTACTGGCAGGGCCAGATATTTCACAAATTTTGCGGTATGTGTTAAATAATGCACCAAGATTTCTTTATTTCATTTTAGTTAATTATTGTGGTCTGCTTAAAAATGAGTTCAGAACAATACAACTAAAACTACCACTCATTACTGCAGTACCGTCATATGCTTGAGCTATGAGTACTTTCTAAATTGAAAGGTTGTACACTTTGTTTTAGAACCTCGCTCAGACCATTAACCGTGCGGTTGTTTACCTCTTTGGAAGAAAGAAACCTTTCCACAGGTTTACAACATTTTATGTATCTCAAAATAATAACAAATTGGCTTCTGCAGGTTAGGTTTATTGTTTCGTCAGCCTGCACAACAAAAAGATCTGTAGAATTAATGTTCTGTTTCATATCTTCGATGTATACATCATACATACTATCTAATAATTCATTTTGTATAATGTGTAAAGTACAATTTAAAAACAGAAGTACTGTTTAAGTGTTCATCCAATACATTATCAAGACTGGCAAGTATAGATAACAAACCTAACAAATTTCCCCGATTTGCAGATCCCTGATTTTCGTTCTGAACCCTCAGTTATAATTCCTGAGTTCCGCAAAATACTAAAGAATCAATTACTCTTGCTAGTATATGTCTGTTTTTGTGACGTGTTCGTTGTGTTTCTGGATTGAAAATTTGACCGCGGAATCAATTTGTGCTGCGATACTTACTGTCCCAAATAGTTTAAACTTACAAACATTTTCTAAATGTATTGCACTTCTTATTTTTTGATGCGCTCCCGTAACTGTTTTAGATCTTTGCAACCTGTCGACGTTCACAGTCCCTCGCTACCGAACAACAAACAATAGAAACAAAATAAACTTTGTTTTTCGTCACTTACAGTTAGCCAGGACTTCTTTGTAAACCACGAGTTGAAGAAAGTTCTCGTTTTCATACCATCCGCCTGTGTAAAACTGAAGTCATTAGGTTGATGCTTGTCTAGTCGTTTAACTTGAAGTTTATCTTCTAATTCTAATGAAGAAAACGATGTTTTAATAGGCTATCCACTTTATTCAAGTTTTCACACTTCGCTCGCATGCACCATTCAAAGTTCACACGGACACTTCTAGAATTAACCCACTGTTCAGTGGCACTGCGACTCACAGTACAACAAATAACTGCGACTGTCTCTTCCGTCCGGCAGGCGAGCCAGGCTCGTCGGGCCTCAACGAGAAGCATTATACTCGTGAAGGTAAGTTCGTAACACTTCGTGAATCTCCATCGATAGCGAACATTGCATACCGCACACCATGGCAGTTGAGCGCTAAAGTGATTCAAGTTGTGGGACACTTTGACGCGGGCCCAAGCTCACAATATTTAGTGTCATACAATCTTTGACGTTTTACTGACACACATTGCGCCATGTTATGAAATTTATTGAAACAGTTATGAATCCAGTACACTGTCCTGAACAAAATTTACGCATTTTAAATGCGAAAAGAAAATTGCTGGGGAACAAAATATTGGTGGGGCACGGTTCCGGTGGCCCCTAATGACACTAATTAAAGTACTAATGTTACCCACATAACATGCCATGGAGAGAGTACAGAGAGGCTAAGGTACCCAACTTCACAGACAGTCGGTATTAGTAGTAGTAGAGATGTCAACTCTGATCACACGTAACAGATTGATCAGCCTAATGCACTTTCAAGCCAACTTTTATCAATTTCATTACGCTGCCATGTAGCAACTGCAAAAATAGTAACATTATAACCCTGATGGAATTCCATAGGAAAATAGCTTGCAACTGCATTTTCATCTAGCTGTCGTTACCAAAAAATTAATTTTCGAGAGTGGAGATCCTAGTGTTTGCTCTCGTTATATGTTACCATTTCATAACATGGGAATGGCCAATCTGATATATAAATATATGATCAGGGATATCAGTCTTAAGTGATTTTTAGTTGGATATTTAAGGACGCTGTATTAACTACGAGGTTATTTAGCGTCGATGAGATTGGTGATAGCGAGATAGTATTTTGGCGAGGTGAGGACGAGGATTCGCCATAGATTGCCCGGCATTCACCTTACGGTTGGGGAAAACCTCGGAAAAAGCCAAAACAGGTAATAAGCCCAAGCGGGGATCGAACCCGCGCCCGAGCGCAACTTAGACCAGCAGGCAAGCGCCTTAACCGACTGAGCCAAGCCGGTGGCTAAGTACTTGTTGCCTTTGTCTCCAAAGAAATGCCCATGCTACTGATTTCTTTTAGAGGGTGAGTGAACCAAGGGTCATAGTGCAGCCAGAAGATTTAGAACTTATATCAATGCAAAAAATGCATGATCCCATCGGTAAACCATCCCATGACATTCCTTCCTTGTAGCATAACAACCGCGACGCTACAGCGCTCCCCTCGAGATTAAATACAAGACCTAAAATCAGCAAACGTGAGTAACGTGCTATTCTTCACTAGGTGACTATTTTATATCGTTGGTGTTCGTGCAAAATGGCGTATGTTAAAATTACCAATTTCTCAGAAAAGGAAGAATACTGCATTTTTTTTCAGATCATTTACTTTGAAACATACAATATTATCATGAAAACACATCATGTGATATTTTGCAATTATATGTGAGCACCAAAATAATGCATGTCTAGAGGGGAAAAAATTGTTTGGATTTTTTGACATGTGACATTTTCACGAACACCAACGATATGTGGAACGTAAACAGCGGCGCTGCTATCTTATGTTGCTACTCTGTGGGAAAGAGAAAGATAATTGGTCTATGACTACAATGAGAAAGCGATCATACTGCACAGGTGACATGAGAGCGGCGCGCTGTGTATTAGTATAAACACAAACGGAATGGTCTAGTAACATATTCGGTTTTTTAGTAAAGTTTATTTACATTTCTAAAAGCTCATGTTTACAATCATAGGTAGTGTTTAAAATGGCCACTACGGGCTCTAATACAAGCTTCTAAACACTTCAGAGAATGCATTCCTGACAACAATATCTGCACTATCTGCTAACATCCTACTATCTGATCTGTTATTTAGACCTAACAGCGTGTTAACTACTAGGTAATGTCGATGGCATTGCTGATAGGAAAATGACATTTGACAATATGAGTACGAGGATTCGCCAGTGATTACCTACACGACATTCGCCTTACAGTTGAGGAAAACCTCGAAAAAAAAAAAAAAAAAACAAAAAACAAAAAAAAAACAAACCAGGAAGTCAACCCGCCCGGTGCCGAACCCACGTCCGAGCACAGCTTTGAATCAGCAGATAAAAGATTTACCGCCTGAGCTACGTCAGGATATTTTGGAAGTAGGCCTACTATATTTCAATGCTTTCTTCTGAACATGTCCTGTAACAGCTTTACAATCTTTACATGTACAAAAACAACTTATTAGAACGAATTACGTTTTCGTCCGCCGATGTGGTTATGTGGATAGCGGTCCGTGATTCCATTACTGATTTGGCCAATGAAACAGATCGATCTTCCGTGCACGGAACTGGGTGCTTGTTCTTAGTCATCTGCCGTCCTGCGTTGTCTCAGCGGTAGCCCTGCGCCGTGCTGACCACACGACCAGGGAGCCCCGCAATATATACCTGTCAAGTGATGGTTCATAGCTATAAACCCTCCCCTACACCACAATAGACTGAAGTCAGTATAAAAGGAGGAGGTTAAACAAAAGAGGGAAAAGAAGGAAAGAGGAAAGAAATAAAGAAAGAAAAGACGATCGGAAGAAAGGAAGAGGAAAGAAAAAATGAAAGAACGAAAGTTTTGACACTGTTCTGGAAGCAGGAGGAAATTCAGCATGTTCGTGATCAGAGCAGGAGTTCACGGTTCGAACAAGGTCGAGTGTGACCAAATCTCAGGGGTATAATACGTGAGTTGAATAAAACAAAAAGTAATGACATCACTCCCGGGTCATTCCATGCAAAAAAGTACGTTATTGGACAATGATATCTCAAAAGTTAAAACTATTGTAGTAGGTTATTTTGTATGTTCTAAATATGAATTTCAAGCAATACTATATTTATAACTTTCATAGTTTCGCTGCAATCAGAATTTAAAATATTGGTTTAACAGAGAACACAGTTTCATTCATTGAAGTTTTCTTACTATGTAAAGGAAGATGGGAAAGTGATTTTAATGCAATTCGAAAAAGGAGAGCCTTGTTTATAAATGCCCTTAAAATGAAAAAAATATAGAACACAAAATGCAATTCATTTTTACAGACGAAAGAACATGTGTTTAATTATTTAGAGTATGTTGACTATACTGTGAAAATTTCAGAAAGTTGACTTAAATATTATGTCAGTTTTTAATAAAAATAACTCACCGGAACAAAGAAGCTCAGCAGGTAGGCTCTCCCGTCGTATAGAATATTGCGCGATTAAGGTCAGGGAGACGGACGTTTGAGATTACTCATCGTTATGAAGTCTCGCGAACACTGCGACCGCCACACATAGCAAGCGATTTTCAACAGTCGGAACAAAAATTAATAATTTTATTAATTTAATTATTCACAGGTTTTTTGAGATAAAGTAATAAATCTTGGGAAAGGGATTAGGAATAAGATTTTCTTTAATACGAATGAAATTCGCATGAATTTAATTTGTTGCATTCGAATATAAAACTATTTCTTTTTTAATTAGGTGTTTTTATGAGCACGCCTTAATATTATTCGGATAAATCTTTAAGGTAATAAAGGTTTACAATGGCGTCTGTTTAGTTTCGATGACACGTCTTATATGGTGTCTAGAATATTTTGGAATGGATAACATGTAACTGCCATCCATTTTTCAGTCATTCGTATGAATAAAATATTAATGATATGGCGGTCATAGTTGGCAGTTTAATTTATTTTCATAATAACATTAATATATTAAAAGCCCCCAAAAAATAATGACATCGCTGGCATATTCTTAAAATTTTGTATGGAATGAACCTCCTCCTACGTCATGCACGTGTCAGATAACCTTAGGATGTTGTGGAGCTGAGAACGGATGGTCAGACGTGCTAGTGCAGCGAGTTGTATCTGTCGTAAGATGTTCAGCCAAATACGGGCGACGCCTTTAGTACAGGAGGGTAGTGAAAGCGCCCAAACGACATGTTTACGAAGCTGGAACAACGTTCGTGGATCAAAATTGAAGTTGTACGGGGTCGTAGTACACAATATTGTTATCAGGGACTGCATTAAGCATGTGGTGATGCAGCGTTGTCATATGAGCCGTTCAGAGCAGAAGTGATGTAAGTCAAAATGGGCAATGATGGTTAAAGTGAACATTCTGTAAAATACAGCGCAAAGTAGCAATTAATATTCCATTTATTTAAACTATTAGTAGACAGTGGATAGCAAGGACATATTAATTGCTACTTTGTGCTGTATTTTACAGAATTTTTACTTCAAAACTCATTACTCAATTTTGACTTACACCACTTCTGCTCTGAACGGCTCATATCGTAAAAGCGCGATGGGTGAAAATGTTTCGTGAATGCAGGGATGCTGTTCAGGACAGGCTCCGTTCAGAACGACCCATATTCAGCTTCACGCTTCCCTGCTGGATGTTCATCGCCGATGGACTGCACGTGAATTAGTCTCAGACATAGATGTATGCCACAAAACTGTGCTCCACATTGTGCACAATATTCTTGGGTTAAGCAGAATTGCAGCGCGTTGGATACTCTATCGCAGCCATCATCAACTGGCCTGAGCACTAGTTCGGAGCGCCGAGTCGTTGGTTGAGGAGGGAATACTGAGCAGTGTGTTGAGCGGAGCCAACGTATTCGCTTCAGAGTTCAGTGACGGCCGGTCGGCAGGAATATGTCCGAAGAGGAAACTCACGATACGCAACTCCGAATAATTCAGCTCTGTGGAAAGTCATTCCTGTTTACAGAATATGGAGGAATATCCACGTGCTTTGTTTGTGGCGAGGTATTAAATAATCGAAAGAAATTAAAGATACAACGCCATTATTCCACTTGTGGCGAGAATGATTAAACGCAATATAAGGGAGAAGAACGAATTGCTTTCATCCAACAATAAAAGAAAGCCCTAAAGTTAACTTTGGTTTTTAAAACTGCCCTACCATAAACACTTCAAGAATTTTCCGAGTATTTAAACACCTTTATATGGAATCTGAAACTAGATTCCAGGATATGGTAAAACTTGAGTGGCATTTTCACATTTTTGCTACTTCATTTACTATTTACTATAATATTGTAAATGGTGAATTCCAGATGGAAATAGGCCTAATTGATTTGCAAAATAACATAGAATTGAAAGATAAATTCAAACAATCTTGTTGAGTTTCACAATGCATCTTCCCCCACCCCCGAGAAAAACTTCGTCTACATAGGCGCGCTGACCAAATGTTATGTATTTTCGGTATCACGTATATGCGTTAGTTATTTTTACTAAATTCCATTACAAAAGCCAACTTTCTTACCGTAATTTACAATGTGTCCTTCGATTGTGTTGTACACGAACTATGGCACTGACGTTGACAAGTTAGCGAGGAAAGAACGAATTAAAAATCCAGACAAACCAACGCTCATGACCAGGGAAAATAAATTGTTTTCATTTTCTATTTAGGATAAAAATAAAATAATTTACTTCAGTCTTGTAAGAGGAAGAATAATATGTTTCGTATATTATTGTAAATAAGAATAGTCTAAACATTGATTTTGTTATACTGTATATAGTGTCAGATACAAAAAATGGATAATTAATTTTAGTTTATTGACAAGACTTTAACAAAAGAATGACATGACTTAAATATTAGTAATGGGTACGATTTGTTTAATACTGTGTCACAGTAAAAATACATTATAGGCCTGTTGGTTCTCAATTACTTTAAAATAAAGAAAACTATTTAGGTAATTCAAAAATGTTTTAATACGAAATAAAAAAGTACAATTCATTCATTCATTCATTCATTCATTAAGTGTTCTGTCCAAGGGCAGGTCTTTCACTACAAACCCAGCTTTCTCCAATCTTTCCTATTTTCTGCCTTCCTCTTTTTCATCAAAAAAGTACAATATTATTTAGTATATTAAACTGAAAAATTGTCTGTCTGTCTATCTATCTATTTTATTTATTTAACGTGGTTAGAGATAAGGCCATCAGGCCTTCTCTGCTCCACTACCAGGAGATTACAACTACAATACGAAGAATAAAATTACAATTAATATTAAATTTACAATTACAATTACAATAAAAATCAAAGTACGAAAAGATTACCTGATTAATAAAAGCTAAAAAATGTATCATACAGTAGAAGTTTTTTTAGTAGGTTATTTTACGACACTTTATCAACATCTTAGGTTATTTGAATGAGATGCCGGTAAAATGAGTCCGGTGTCCAGCACCGAAAGTTACCCAGCATTTGCTCATATTGAGTTGAGGGAAAACCCCGGAAAAACTTCAATCAGGTAACTTGTCCCGACCGGGAATCGAACCCGGGCCACCTGGTCTCGCGGCCAGACGCGCTGACCGTTACTCCACAGGTGTGGACTCGTAGAAGTTAAGAACAAAGAATATATATTTGTATTCACTCTATTACAAATTAAACCTAGAATAACAAGATTGTATAGTGATGAAATTACCGGATATTGAAATATTTTGTAATAGATTAAGATAACTAATTATAAGGAACAGTGTCTGAATGAGTCTCAATTACTGACCAAGTGCCTAGTAAGTTTGCGTCTGAATTCAATTTTATTTCGACAGTCCCTGATGCTAGCAAGTAGCGAATTCCAGAGTCTTGGCAGGGCTATTGTGAAAGAGGATGGGGCCAACAAAAAGTACGAGAGGAAAAATGTTTCAAGAAAATATTAGCCCCTAATATAAAAGTTATTTGTATAAATTACAGTGAAAAGCAGTCAATCCTTTTTTCAGACAGCAATTATTTGTGACGATGAATTAATTCCAACATTTTGCGTTCGCACAAGAAAACAAAACACACACATCGAAGGAGTACCTAATTACCAGGGAACGGATTTATATGGACTAAAAATATATGAAATATGTAAATATATATGTAGTTATTTTTACCAAAATATGGAATTAAATATGGATTTTTACCAAAATATGGAATTAAATATGGACTTAAAATTATAAAAAAATGACTATGTACGTTAAATATTGGTACATTTTAATCAAACTAAACAAAAAATATAATGGACGTACCTTATCTTCCAATGTAGTTTCAACAAAACACAATTTTTATTGTCTGTTACCATAACAATAGGTTACAAACATTTCTTTCAAGTGCTGAAAAGTGAATCTTCTTCTATTGTCTCTGAGGATAGATTTATACTGACTAAAAGAGCGTTCGACGTCACAAGAAGTAACTGGTACATAATTCAATTTCACAATGTCTGCTGGGGATAAGTCCAAGTTAATCTTCACTGTTGATTCACCACTCATCACAGCAACAACCTTTTGTAGTTCTTCATATCCAGGGTTTTTTGAAAGTACAGTGTCCACCTTAGCTCTTACTGCATCTGCAACTTTACCTCTACCACGATTCAGTTGTTCCACAGTACTATTTATAATTTCAAAACTTTCAGATAGTGAAAGGTGCCTATTTTGGAGACTTTTGAGCGTTTTTATGATGCATGAAAATGTATGCTGAATGTGAGCTAAGTCATTCTTCACACTTATGTCACAGGTAACTGTTTTCGCAGTATCAATTGAGACTGCATCTTCAGAGTCCAATGCAAGGAGAACATTGTTAATAGAGTCTATATGTTCGGCATAATATTCAACTGCTTCTAGCCATGTACCCCATCTAGTTAAAATTGGCTTTGGTGGCAATGGAATTTCAGGGTACATTTCTTTCAACACGTTAACTCTACTGGGAGCTTTGAGAAATACTTTTTTCACTGATGAAATCAACAAATCTACTTCAGGGAAATTGTCTCTGACCACTTCTGCCACACGATGAAATGCATGCGCCACACAAGTAAAATGAGTCAATTTAGGATATACAACAGATAATGCTTGTCCAGCTTTGACCATATAAGGGGCAGCATCGCTAATAAAGAATAACACATTATCGTACATAATACCCTTTGGCCACAGGATACCCATAGCTTCGTTGAACAGTTTAACTATAGTTTTGTTATTGCACTTTTCTAGAACATCACAATGTAAAAGAATTCGTTCAGAATATTGTTCACTTAACAAACCGATAACTACATTACCAACAAGTCTACCTTCTTTGTCGGGAGTCTCATCAATGGAAACCCAAATTGAACTATCTTTAATTTCATCTCTTATCTTCTGTATTGTCTCATCGTAGATGGATGGAGCATACGTCTTCCTAAGTGTTGACTCATCCGGGATTGTATGTTGAGTATATTTTTCAAGGAATTCCCTGAAGACCTTATTCTTTAGTTTGTAGAGAGGAATATCAGCAGAGATGAGAGAACGGCACAGGTCGATGTTAAACTCAGATCTTACATTCGATGTTGTTGGTTGTGTTAAAAACAATTGTCTCTGCTTGGAATTTAGTTGTTTGTTGGCCTGATGTTTACTAGTTGTAATGTGTTGTTGCACCAGGAACTTTTGTGTAGATGATACTGCACACTGACACAAATTACAAAATAATATTTTATTGTCAGTTGATAAACCATCTTCTTTAAATTCTGAAATGTAACTTGTTAGTTTTGATTTTAAATTGACTGAATGACGTACTTTTGGCATATTTACCGTCTTTATAGTATGATTTACAAAACTGAACCTATGTGTACTCTGACTGGCATTTAACTGTTGAGCTGCACAACTGAAGTCTGTTAAAAATTTTAAATTAAATTAATACAGTTTTGTAACTTACTTTCCCATTGTTGATAGGACTGCTAATTTTCAAATAACTCTGATGTTAAAGGGATTACTGAACATGTGTTTAAATCTCTATTGTTGAAATGTATTTTTAAAAGTTAATGGAATTTTGTTTTGTTTTATTGTTAAACCTAATATAATATGGACTGTTTTATATGAAATATGGAAAATATATGGAAATTAACGAAAATATGTACTAAACTCTAAAATATGGAAAAATATGGAAAATAAAAGTAGGATTTTTCAACCCTACACATTGTGAAACATAAAGATAATGCAAAATATAAATTATATTAGCTTTATAAGTAAATATGTATTTACATATAAATCCTTTCCCTGCTAATTACTCTATTTTCGTAAAGGATTAGATTACATTCAGTGTATTAAATACATTCAGAGCAGTTATCTTCATGCCCTACATTTGTTTGAACATTATTTCAATTATAGGCGTAATTTTTCAAATGTTACTTAACATATTCACACAAAATGTCATCAAGAGGTGAAAAATCTGGAGATCTGGATGGCCAATTGAAATCACCCCATTTAGAGATCAAAAGACTTGGAAACATTTCCTGTAATTTCGCCATATCGGTGCTTACTCTGGCAGTCTTATATGATGTAGCGCCAGCTTGCTGAAACCACTATGCAAGCACGCTAAAAGAAATGTTTCTAGTATGTGATTGTATCGAGCAGCCGTCATATTTACCGATGCGTCTTCATCGCCTTCAAAGAAATACTGCATCATAATACCTTCTATTTATACTTTGGAAATTAGAGTGAGAAACGACTACATTATTGTTCGAAGAACCATAAGAAATATTCTTTTACAGATTGTAGCATGAAGTAGGCAGGACTTTTATCCGCCCACAGCCGAAAGTATTTTGAGACAGAAAGTTAAGTCGCCATTTTGTGTGTGTTGTTTACGTAACCTGTTTTTCGTTGAATTTATTAGTTTCCTCGGAATAGACGTGGGTGATATTTGTTTAAGGGCTCTTCTCCATTTTATTCTCGAATATCTTTAATATTTTCTGCTCATTGTATCCGCTCTCTTGTCCTTGACTCTTTTGTCAATCAGAAGATTCTACCAGTGTCGTATATTAATCTGCAAAGCTATCTTTCCTGAAAGCACATAAATTTATGTAAGGGAAACTGTTCATCCGTAAATTTTTCCTGGAGCTCTCTCATCTAAAAAGAGGTATTTTTTATATTCCATAAATATCTCATGAAGTGTCCCGGGATTTCTTGCCACTCGCTACCCAAGTTATGAATACAGTCACCATTAAAATATATTGCAATCGTAGGATTCAATGGCAAAAGAGAGAGAAGAATGAAAGAAACGAAAAGTGGAAAGAAAATTAAACGCAGGAAAATAATCAGCATATTCGGAAGAAATTTACAGATAAGAAATCTAGAAACAAATAAAGAAAGAAAAGGAGAGAAAATAAATAGAAGAAAACAAGATACTGAAAAATAAATAATGTAGGAATAAATCTGCTTTAAAATTAGAAATAAATAAAGCATATAAAGGAAAGTGAACGAGAAAAAGAAAGTACAAGTAGAAAAGTTTAACTCTTTATTCTGTCCAATGGCAGAGCTCTTATTCATCCTGACGAGAGGCTCAATAGATGTCGCTAGTGCCGAGAAAATTAGACCACTTAGATCGCCAGACACTATCGGATGTCACAGTGGAACCGGAGTACCAGGAGAATACCTCTGTGTGCTTGGATCAATGGCTCGTAGACATTAACTAACACATACGAGTCAAAATGATTTTGTAAAAATGTCAAAACGTAAAAGTGGAAGGTCTGAAATTTCTGAACGTTCACTTTCTGAAGAAGTGTTAGAAGTAATCGCGAATGAATGTTTTTTGATTCTGAAAGAGAAGATGTTACAGAAATTATGGAAGTATTTCTTGATGCAATTACCGTCGATGAAGAGCTTCAATATTATACAAGTTAAAATGATGTAATGAGTATCAAGATTCAAGAGACACCAATGGCGATGACTTATCTATGTTTTCAGCAAAATTGGAGAAAAATGAAAGAAGTTTCCCTGCCCAAATATGCGTAGAAGTTGTAGTCCTGCTGATCCTAACAGCATTAACGATATTTTCAAACAACTTTTTAATGATGAAATTGTGAATACAATTGTTCTATGTACAAATAAGAGATGAGAAAATGCTATGCATCATGAGATTTGATGATATTAACACGCGTGAAGAGAGGAAATCCAGTGATAAAATAGCTGCTTTACAGATTCAATATTTTTGTGAGAAACTGTAATTACAATTTCCATTTCGGTCTATATGATTACTTAAGCTTGAATTCTGTTCCTAACATACAAAAATTGCTTTCTTAAAATATTCTAAATATATTATATAATATTTATTGCAGTTACACTACAAACTGAAGACCTTAACAGTCGCCACATGTCATTTTTGTTTTATTGACCTGCAAGATGCTTTCAAAGGACACCAAATAGATTGGGTAAGATTTAAACTAGTTAGTTGTGTATCTTAAGCACTTTTAAGCTAACTGAAATATGTTTAGATTAAGGAGAGGGGAAGGTATTTTTTTTTCCTATTTGGTGTAACATTTTAATTTTTTGTATGTAGAGAGCTCATGGCTATACCAACTCAACCAAATATAAATAATTTGAAAAACGTTATTTGAGGGCCCAGATTTGAAAAAAAAAAAAAAAAAAAAAGAAAAAGAAAGAAAAAGAATATACCTAATCCAGGATTTTGCTAAAACCGATATGTCTAAGCCATTTTTAAAGATAAATTAAAACAGTTGTTAAATTTCACTTGTAAAAGCATGCTCTACAAACTGACTGTAACAGAATTTTGATATTAGTCCCTACACTTGCTTATAAACAATTAAAATTGAAGAACACTTTATTTACTTTTTTTTGTAAATACACAGACATATTTTGAAAATGAAATTAATGACAGAGAAAAGTTTCCTAATAGCCTAGAGAATGTGTGTTCTAAATTTCAAGCATGTATCTTTAATAGTTTAGAAATTATATCTATTTTTGTCTGGCAATGTACCAAAAAAAATTAAGTTACCGGAAACAACAATCAAAACCCGGAGTGCGCAGGAGCTTTATAAATGATGTCTCAACATTCGATAAGGGCACAAATACTCCCCCCAAATGTTTTGCAATGTATTCCACACATATCACAGAGTGTTTTAAAGATTTTTTTTTGAAAATTTACTCACTTTTTACGAAAAAATATCGTACCAAATAGTGTAAATAACGAATGGGGTGCCTAAACAACCCACATGGTCTTCAACGTAATTTTCTATACCCGGTTCTCAAGGGATAAGAGCGAGAAATGTAGAAGACAGAAGGAACGCATAAGGAACCCAAAATAGACGAACAGAGAATAGAATGAAATGACTCAATTTGGGCTGTTAATTCCTTTAATCACAAATGAATTCTGGCACATCTATCGTAGCTAACGAATAAACTGTCTACTATGGTAATTGTGGAATTATAGGTCTAGAGCCCGGATGTTAGGCAAAATGCCTTTTTTAAACCGAGTGTATGTACTGTATGAAAGACCTATTAGAGATAAACACGTTTCCACACATTTGGGGATGATAGGCCCAATTTTATTTTGCCTTTTTAAGCCTATTTTAGCTCCCGTTCGCTATTTTAAGGTTAAATGCCTTTTTTTAGCCTTTTTACGTCGTTGTTGTACATTTTATATATTTTTAATGAATTTAAAATAAACCGCACATAAATTATATTAAAAAAAAACAAACAGGAACAGTTGTACAAATTAAAATTATATATTTACCTTACACAAATATTTGCTGAGAATCTTATTCTCCAGCAATACATAATATGTTTCCAAGAAGTCGTAAACCTTTCTCCCCTACCGATTCCCTCTTTTATGTCACTTAACAAAAATGTTTGAACAGTATAACCCTCAATGCTCAGGTCACTTCGGGGTTTACCAGCGAAAGAAAGGGGATGAGGGAAGTATTAGAAGCAAGTCTCCAGGTCCCGTTACTGTTGTCGCTTGCAAGCACGAGTCACGCGTACTTTGAAGTCTCTAATCCCTTCCCATACCCCTCTCTTTGAGACAATAACAGTAGGTTTTTCCCGACCTCTGAAAGAAAGTAGAGACAGTCCTTCTGAAATAAGTAGTTTTAAGTTTGCTCCAATCACTTCAGTAGAAACAGAAAGATCTTTTTCAACCATGAAAAACGTTCTGACAGGCGGCTCACTATGACATAAGCATCTTGTTGTGACATGTAACCAAGGAAGTGAGTACCGTATGGGATAGTTTATTAAGTATTTGTCTACTTTTTATCTGTTTCCATGAATAATAAATGCCTATTTCACTGTCTATTTTTACTATTTAGTGCCTATATGCCTGCCTATTTTAACCAAAATAAATTCCTAAACATCCGGGCTGTAGTAATGACTGTATCAGTCAGCTTCAGGCAGCGTGTGTAGTATGAGTAGTGCGGGAGAAAGGGTTTTCGCTGCCTCTCAGATAATATGCAGATTTGACCGCCACTGCCTGCGTCCCCCCCCCCCCAACTGGGGATACAAAACTAACTCGTACTATGTGCATATCTTCTGCATTGTTTATTTTATTACCTTACTATCTCCGTGCCTGCCTTCCAATCGGCTTCTTTCCAAAAGGACCCCCGCCAAATCTTCTCTACGCATTCCGACTCTTGACGCGTGTTGCGTCAGTTGTCAGAACAAATCTCGAAACCTTCCTACCATTCTTCAGGGACGCAGTAGACAATTTTTTTCAAGTTCCAATTTAACACATTCACTTAAATCGCGTCATAATTATGTAAGCATATAAGTTAGACGTAGCTCAAATCAGCTGGCTGAGACTTACAAAATGGGATAGAAATTCAATCCTGAATAGGTTTTGAGAAATGTACCCTCTTGATGCCAAGGTTTTTACAACTTACTATTACCACAATCTAATATATACAGTCACGAAGCTCTATATATACGTAGTAAATATGCATACATGGATAGTTGCTAACCACTAGGATCGCTAATATCGCCTCATTACAGACAATGCAAAATAGTACCGGCACAGTCAATTGTTCCTAGCACCCTCAAAACTCAAGCTTCGTGACTGTATATACTAGACTGTGCTATTACCAAGAACGCAATAAAATTACTCCAGTCAAGACAATATAGGTCTACTGTACCAATACTTGTTAACCATTTGGATGGAATATTTAATAATGCATGTATTAATGAATGTGGACCTAGAGTACATGTAAAATAATCTTGATATTTTTAAAAACACACAATGGTTCAAAAGCCCCAACCATTTTATTGAAAACATGTACCAAAATTAATTAACTTTGGATATGTTACTGGTGACACTACGAGACAACCAGTACATTAAAGTTAAATTTGTCTCCCGTTTCAAGGCAAAATCCTCAAGGCTATATAGTTTTGACAGCACACTGTTACAAGCTATAACCACGTCTAGTATACAGTATACAGTCACGAAGCTCAATACGGAGTAAATATGCATCCATAGATAGTTGCTAACCACCAGGATCGCTACTATCGCCTCATTACAGACAATGCGAAATAGTACCGGCACAGTCTATTGTTCCTAGTACCCTCACAACTCAAGCTTCGTGACTGTATATACTGGACTGTGCTATAACTGTCACAGTACACTGTTTTCTCCTTAACCACCACTTTTTTCTCTCTGGTGTCTCTAATTTATACTTGAAGTTGTAAAATTTCTCCAATTACTTTTCACTCTTTATCATTCTATCTTTGCTTACTATTATACTGTACTTATTAATATTCATTACTTCGTAGGTGTCTCTTAGTTTCCGTATCCCAATTACAGTCTTCACTATATCCTACTTTATCTAACGAAATATTTTGTCCTAGTACCATGCTTCATTACGTAACACGTTGTACAGTTTTCATATTTTCTTCTCGATCTTCCTTCCAGTTCCATTTATACTCATCACTATTCATTGCTACACAGTTACTACATACTGACACTATTAGTCCTGATTCTTCAATTAGTTCACGTCCGCACATTTGCAGCCAGTGGCGGCTCGTGAACTTGTGGATTGGGAGAGCTGCAGTAGAGTTTGGTACATACAAATTTCACTTCTTGATACCATTACTAATAAGTATAGGGCAAAAATAAATGCACTACATATCGAAAAACCAAAACTTTCTGACTTAGTTGGGAGATGTCTGTGGCATCATTTGCTAATCGCTAAAAAAAAACTAATACCATCGATTTCAGTCTGAATTTCTGATCGGCAGACACTCAACTTGCAATCTACCAGTTCATTCTGAATTGTCTTAAAATTACCTTTAAACAGTGGCATGTTCCAAATGATTTTTGAAGGGCTCGTTTAGATTACTCACGGACTGTAGCAACCCACGAAATACACCAGGGTTCTTCGAATCGTTTTTTAATCATGTCCCCTAAGGGGAAGTTCATATTGGGCACAAAAAATTTGATTCGATCAATATTTTTAAAAATAATTTCACGACTTTTTCTCACTTCTTGATTATGTTTGAGAATGTTTGTTCTGTTCGTTTCACTTAATTGCGCAGCAATATTAGTTTTGCCTAAGATAGCCAATGAAACAACATTTTTTTCAGGTGAGATTGCGAAGATTCGTGCTTTGTAATTTTAGGGGCAAATGTCCTAAATCTGTCCCACCACTCCTAGTCTATGCAGTATCACTACCGAAGAGGAGGCAACCACAAATGCTCAGCGTAAATTTCACTGTTATACTTCCTTACATATATGCACTATTTCGGCTGGATGAAGCTTGAGTAAGATTTAAGTTGGGTAACGAACGACCCTTTAATTTCACTTCACTACATCAATTTTCTCCCCAAGGGAAAGTTGAGAAAATAAAATTAATATTCTGTAATTCACACACACTCACGCTTGCACATTTGCACTGGTTAAGTTACGGTACTAAAACGTCATACCAAAGCAACACTCAGATATACTGATGGTCAACAATTTTATAAAACTGAAAAAGAAGTCTCTTTCGTATTTTACGTGCTATATCAAAAGGATTATACTCGTGCAATCATTTTGAGTTAAGGCAAATATCAGGTTGTGCTGGAGGCTGGATATATACGTAATAATAAGGCAAAAGAAAATACAAATTTCGTTATATTAACTCGATAAGATTCTACAACAATAAGTATGTGAAGAAAAAAAAAATTTTGACATTAAGTTTCAAGGTAATAGAGAATCCATTTGACATAGCATTACAATAGCGGTGTGGGAGGGGAGGAAAGATCTTCCCTTGTCGCCTGGTTCTGCAAGTCACTGCAGCGAAATATGGGTTTTAAACAGCTGCAGTTTCCCTCTGCTTCCTTCACCTCTCTACCCTCTGACCGAGCAAGACACACACTCTATTATCTGTCCCACCCTGCAGATCCCAGAACGACTTTGAATGCAGTGTCAATTCCAGTAGAGTTGACGCGCAGAAAGATAATGCATAAGATAATAGTACATATTCCCGGCCAGATGATATATAAAGCAATTTACCAATAACAGCTGTAACAATAATTCTTCTACAAATTAAAATAAATATTATTTTTATTTTCCTGTCAAAGCAGGGAGTGCTGCAGCTCCGCAGCTCTTATGGCTCGCCCCTGTTTGCAGCTCTTGTCTGTTTGCACTTGCTGATCTGAATCACATCTTTTCAATCACTTCCAATACCTCCTTATAATAATAATAATAATAATAATAATAATAATAATAATAATAATAATAATAATAATAATAATAATAATAATAATAATAATAATAATAATAATATAGCACGCACTGAACATTTTCCAGTAAAAGAATATCTGAAGAGGTAATAGTAACAACTCAATAAAACGCTGTAAATTGTGTCCGGCTTTCTCCTGAACAAAGATACGTATACGTATCACAAGACTCATGAGTTCTTCACTCCATTGTTAAACAATTACTACATTCAGTTCTTTACTATTTGTGTGGCAAACTAGTTGACTTTAGTGACGTTCTAATGGGGTTGCGTGTGTGCTTACATAATTTTGTTTATCAATACATTCTTAGTATTTAACATATGATGCGCGACCCAATGATAAAGCCCGCTTTGTTGAAAGTTCTAATTTATCACTGCCACGAAGTCGAAAGAATACAAGGAATGATAAAGAAGGTTAATTAAGGTTATTACTTACGCTACTTCTATGAAATTGTTTACGTAAGTTATTTTTATTTGTAGAAAAACTACCTGCCCCATTTGCCACGAGGAAAAAATTTAAAGTTGGTCGTTAGGTTCCTATCTTATTTGTGTATTTCAACGTGTTCTACCACTTTCTTTGGTTCTGGGCGGCAATTTTCGAACACATCGTACATTGCGCAGGCAGCTTTCGTCATCTTCATTCCCGTGGTTGAGAATGTACTCGCTTTCCAAATTCACTGTTAACTGCATGTCTAGTACAGCCTTTTCAATTCCTACTGCACAGCTATGGTCGATGAAAAGATCAGCACTTGGCAATCCGATAATCTACCATACGCTAATAATGTGCAGAGCGTTCATCAGGAAACTGGTTTCGCCCAGGGAAATGACATCAGCATTTTATTCTTATAGATCGAAGGAGACTGTCGAGGAAATAGTGTGTATATCCCCCCCCCCCCAGAAAGTCGTGTAGGAAGGTTGTGTGTTGAAGCTTACACAGATAACACATGCTGAAAGGACATCAAGGTTAGAACATTAGTATACAGCTGACTTCAATTCAGTGCAGTTTAGTTTAGTTGGTGGCAGTACAGTAAACATTAGAACAGTGGTTCCCAAACTGTTTGAAGGCGCGAATCACTTTTGGACGAAACGTTCTTTTGATACTCCCACTACCATACCCAGACTTACGCCCATTCGAAAAATACAAATTCTTGTAAAACCGAAAATCACGATAATTTTACTCAAAACCATTGGATACCACCCAAAATTGAAATATGAGTTGCAAAAATAACACGAAATAATAAGTAAACATACTTTCTCCAACTCCAAACAATAACCACCGTGGCCTTACGGTGATACATTTTATCTTCCCCCGCTCGCGGATGTAGAGCTGACGCGGCAGAGCACATCGCAGCAGTACACATGCGAGTGAGGGAAGGTAAAATATATGCACTGTAGTACAATACAAAGCGGTCAATTTTATCAAAGAAAGAGCGCTGTAAACTCGTATTTATAGCAAAATTTGTTACGACATGGGTACATTCTTTATCACACGGAAGTAAGATGACTTTCGTGGTATAACGGATTTTACAGCTAAGAGTAGAATTTACTCAAAACGATAGTGAGAGATGGATAGTGAATCCGTTTTTGGACAACGAAGGAAAAACTCAACGAAATATGTATCTACTGACGAAATGTTTAAACTACATTTTGATTTTCGCAGACCGTAGACCAGTTTTGAATCAAACAATGCAAGAATATCTCGGGCTTGCAAAAGTATGTTGTTCTTAAACTTTTTACAATAATTGCAATCTCGTATTTATGCAAAATACCATCAAACAAGTATTAATTTTTTATTGGTCCTTTAACCTCTCCTGTCACAGGTCTTATGTATTATAACGAAATAATTATTAAAAAAATCTTAAAAAAACTGTGTCGTCCTGTTTTCCAGCAGTCGATAGTTTCGGTACTTACAAGCTTACGACAATAAATTATACCTCATAATGTGATGTATAAATCACGAGATTTTATTTGCCTAAAGCTGACGCGCTAAATTATCGCTAAGCAGGTTGTTACGGTGACACATTTGGATCGGCCGTGTATTAAGCGAAACTTGTTTACTTGCTTACACCCGTTACACAAGTGTGGTAACCATGTTCAAAAAATAATGCGCTTCATGATAATCAAATTTTAAGTCATCATCACCATAAGGTAAGCAGCACTCACGTAATGGAAGAGAAATAACTCTGCAGATTGAAAGGGACGAAAGGGTACATTTAAATAAATAAGAAACCTATATTACGTTTTGTGATTAAATGCACGGTTAATTAGAAAATTAAATTGGAAGTTCCAGTAGTCTGGCAATATCGCCGCTAACACACCCCTCTTCCTTCTTTCCGTAATACAGCTGTAAGAATTCAACGAACTCAGGTCTGTCTCCCTAGGTCAGGCATGTAAAAGTGGCCATAGATGGCATTTGCCATAGCAGTGGTTCGTCTTTTCTACAGTAGCCAGATGACTGACAGCTTAGCTGAAAGTTCGATTGCTCGAAGTTAAGTTGCTAGTCTCTTGTTATAGTAAACATACTAACAGCATAGGTTATTTGTTTTTTGCTTTTGTTTTACTATTGGTTGAGTTTACTTTTTTAAAGTGTATCATTATTGTAATGTTATAATAAAGTTTTCTAGTGGAAACAAAAAGTACAACCTTGATAATTTGTGAATACCGAAATATTCTTTAAAGTACAAAGTATTGTACAATACTTACGAAAGAAGTAGACATTTTCTTTTGTAATATTTGAAGTGTGAGATAATTCAATTTCAGTGATTTCAAAAATGGAATGTTTATAAACATGTTTTCCATACTTCAGAATATTACAAATAGCAATAGTTAAGAATGCATTATTCATTATGTGAGGGGAAAAGTAATATATTATATAATTAACTAATCAAATATTTTTAATAAGCATGTTTAATATTAGTTTCGGAGTAAACCGCTTGTATGAATCTATTTCAATATGAACATATTGTACACAAAGTTCTCGATTTTACGTACAGTATCATAAATTTAACATTTAACGTAAGAACGCTATAACATTTGTAAGTATTCCAACGTTGTAGTTCGTAGTAGATTATTCTTTATAGGAGGCAGCTGCTACGATTGCCACGCGAGCCACAACCCTATCGTAGTGGCAAGTGACCTTGACAAGACTGCCCTAGGTGAACCTCTCCTTCTCTGGAAATGTTGCAATCTGTTTGCATCGTTTAGTGGCTTAAAGTTAGTGGTCTTAAAATTAAATTTATACGAAAACCGTCCACGCTATAAAAATACATCAGAGTAATAAATTATTCTCTATTACATTTTGTATTCATATGGACACAAATTAGGATCCTACTAGTTATCGAATAAGAGGGTATTAAACATTAAAAAAAAAAAAACATAAATATATATTTTTCTGAGTAAACTATGAACTTTTACCAATATGATATTGCATCTTTTTATTACATAAAACATGAGCTATTCGTTCTGAAAATCACTTCCACCCTGTATAAATATTAATTTCCCTCTAACAGTGAACAATGTTGATTGAGATAGCTACCGGCAAAATACCAGTCGATATATGAAAACCAAGGGCAAATATGGGAAGTGCATCATGGAGTGTAAATTACATTTTGTGGCCTGCGGTAATTAAACACGCGCATATTAACTTCTAACTCCCGGCGAGGGAAATGCAGATTTTCTTAATCATCTATCATGACAACAATAGCAATAACAATTATATAACACCACTACCATCACCTCCATCACCACCACTATCACTATTATTAAATGTAAAGGTAGAATGTATTCTGCAACTTCCTGAATGAGACAGTCGTAGCCCCTAGCCCCGACTGTTAAACGAAGGCTTCCTATCAGTGAGGCCATCAATCCCTGACTAATCCTGTGAGATGTGCGCCTAATAAGGAAGGTGTGGCCTGTGGGCCAAATATTTCTCCACTATTTGAATTTTACATTCTTTCTACAACACTCCCTAATTGCTTTTAACCACTGTATCGTATATCAAATGAAGTGGCGAATATGCTCTATTATTAAAAAACACACTGTTTAATTCGTATCATTATTATTCTTATTATTATTGTTATCATTTTATGTATTTTTTTCTCGTTTTATTTTCCGCGCAAATGTTAAATACTGCTGCATTTGGTTTCAATATAACCAGATTAGACTGCATGCAATTATATGGCCTGTATGCAGCGTTCGACAAAAATGTCTTCTGAAGCCTCGGGGTGTATGACTGTTCACAGATCTCAGAAAATTTCCGAGTAGACAAAGCGATGTTAGTATGAAATATGAGGGTTGATTAGAAAGTAATGCCTCCTATTTTTTTCTCCTTAAATAAGTTGGTAATATTAAAAATTTGTATTTGTCGCGTTTCCTCAAACCTTCTTCTACAGTCCACAGCAGTAACAGCTTCCTAAGTCAACAGATGGCAGCACTGCATCAGTTTAGAAAAGGACTGACATCGATTTACGTACAAGACTGCGTGCTCTGATAGAATTCCTGAATGCGGAAGGTGAAACGTCCTTTCGCATTCATGAAAAGCTGAAGAAGGTTTCTGGAGATACAACAGTGAATGTCAGCACTGTTAGACGATGGTGTCGTCGCTGTACAGAAGCTGAAGGGGAAACACCGTTGGCTGATAAAAAGCGAAGTGACCAGCCGGCGACTTCAGTGACTCCACGCAACATCTTGCGAGTCGACATCATTCATGATGACCGCCGGGTAACAACAGATGAATTGTGTCGCATGCTCTCCATCGGTAAAGGCACTGTGATGGTCATTAATACACTGAGCTACTCTAAATTCTGTGCACACTGGGTATCAAAATTATTGACCGACCAAAATAAAGAGGCAGGGAAAACAATAACCTTCGATCTGTTGCAGCGCTTCAGTGTGGTGAGGGGGGAGTTCTTTGTGAAAATTGTGACTGGAGAGGAGATTTGGGTTTATTTTTTTGAAGCTGAGTTCAAGAGGCAGTCCTTGGAATTACATCACACAACGTCGTCAAAGAAGAAACAATTCAAAACTGTGCAACCTGCAGGGAAAGTTATGGCGGCAGACTTTTAGGATGCAGAGGGTGTGATTCTGGTTGATATTTTGGAGCAGAGGCGCACAATAAATTCAGACCAATACGTCGAAAGCCTCAATAAGCTTAAAGCATGTCTTCGGCGTGTTCGCTCATCAAAAGCTACGGTGGATATTCTTCTTTTGCAGGATAATGCAAGACGACACACCAGTCGGTACGCCAACGACGAGTCTACACCTGTGAAGTAACGGTTAGCGCGCCTGGCCGCGAAACCAAATAGCCCGGGTTCGAATGCCGATCGGGGCAAGTTACCTTGTTGAGGTCTTTTCCGGGATTCTCCCTCAACCCGATGTGAGCAAATGCTAGGTAACTATTGGTGTTGGACCCCACAATCACTCAAACAACCATGATGAGTATCTATATTGACATTTTTAATCCAATAAATTACAAGACATTCAAAAGTTTTCTTGCGAATTGTTCACTCTATAACATATTAATTTTAAAATTGACTTCAAGACTAGTCAAACATTTTAAAATATAGTAAGTGAATTGATATAATCGCGTAACAATTTTTAAAACACTTTTTCAAATACAATCTATTACTAATAATAATAATAATAATAATAATAATAATAATAATAATAATAATAATAATAATAATATATTTTTATTTAAGTAGGTTATTTTACGACGCTATATCAACATCTTGGGTTATTTAGCGTCTGAATGAGATGGTGATAATCCCGGTGAAATGAGTCCGGGGTCCAGCACCGAAAGTTATCCAGCATTTGCTCAAATCGGGTTCAGGAAAAAGCTCAACTAGGTAACTTTCCCCGACTGGGATTCGAACCCGGGCCACCTGGTTTCGCGGCCAGACGCGCTAACCGTTACTCCGTAGATGTGGACAATATATATAATTTAAATATTATACAAATAAATTTTATCTTTTCAGAAGCATTGAACAAGACACAAATAGAATATCAAAACATCACGTTATATTGCGACAGAGTTACTCCACTACAACATGTCTATTTAAAGCTGTACAACTACATTAAATCTTCTGGGAATCTGAATTCCGATATTTAAAATAACTTTTTCCTTTGTAACATGGATGCACGGAAATAATACTGATGTTTTATGACATGACACTATATGATGTAATGACATTTACCTAAAGTCCCTATTTTTTTTAATTAAACAATGTGAATTCACTGATTTAGCTAAAGACTGTTTTATATGTACATTTTAATTGCATTTTTAAACTCAATATGCATTATTTTGTTTGATGTTATGATTAGAGTTCTGCGTTTGGTTACCTAAAGTCTTCAAGTGACCCACAGCAGTGTAGGTATGTATGGAGTATAGATCGGCGGCACTCGACTCTACTACACAGTTCAGATCTGTTGTTCAGTGAACATGCGAAAACAAAACAAATCTGGGCACTTGAAGGTCAGTGTTGTTGTAGAAGCATTTGGTGGCAAGCACTTCATTAGGAAATAACATGTATTTTATCAGAAAGGAGGAGCATTTTTTCATTTGAAACACTTAAAGTGTGCACAGTCATTCATCGCAATGTGTAGAGACTCGTAAAGCACGTAGTCATAATTTGTGTTTGTTTTTTAAGTTTCTGCTGACATTTATATTTTTTCATTTGTTAGTTTAAATCTTTAATTAATTCGAAAGTATCTTAATGCGTTTCATTTGTAAAAATCAGGGGTAGACAAATTCCGTGCAGCTTGTAGCCACGGCGACCAAAAATTATTATGTGGTGCCTGAATTGTTCATTGAATTCAAAATTGTTTAAGACTTCGGTTTCTTTTGTCACTACGACTAATTTATAAATATTAACAAAAGCGGTAATAGGAAGAAATTCAAATGTGCTTTTTAGATTAATATTGTTACACTTGTTGCACATCTCAAGATATTGTCACTACACAGCTTCAGTGGAGAGCGTCTCTGAGAGCGTGTGTTTGTATTACATAGATATTTAATATTGTTTAATATATTTCAATAAATGTATCACCTTAGCTCGAATGATTTTCTCATTGCATGTGTGGGAAAAATGTGGTGGTTACCGAAAATAAAGGGGATGCCTCCTGAAAATTTTCAGTTTTGTTTAACCGTGGTAAAAATTATCTTCTATTACATATAATCTGCCTTTAAATAAATACTTAGTTATTATTGTTATTAAATTCAAATGATATTTTGTACATTAGTACTATTCCTGTTGTACACCGACTTATAGACACACGTATAGCCCCTACACGAATAGATGTAAAAAAAAAACAGTTCCGGAGCATGCGGGAATAGACCGCATCGTGAAGCTAGTATAATCGATGTACACCTAACTTGTATTCAAAAATCAAACGGAGGACTGTAGTTATGGCAACCACACACAAAATAGAACAATATAATATCACGTAATATGTATTACAACAGAGTAAACTCCATTACACTGTGTCATATTGAAACTGCACAACCAATCTGAACTCATATTAACTCATTTGTAACTTACTTATATAAAAATAATTTATATGTCTTATAATATGACACTGTAAGACATACATTCACGCAAGGCCACAGTAACTTAAAAAGAAAATAATGTAAATTAATTACCTTAGCTATAGACTGTTTTAATTCAATTTTGCTCGACCACCTACATGTAACGTAACTGTATCTTAATGACATATATTAAAGTACTGCTATTCATTATGTTATTGCAACTACCAATTTCCAACTAAGCATATGCGATATTGATTAATATCGTACACGCAACATTCCGCAAGCCTTGAGAGCACCAATCCAAAAAGGCAGGCGCGAGTTTTTGAAAGTGACACTGATCGAATCACTCAAACATTAATACAACTTCAAACATTCCACTGGGAGCCTTTTACCAGAGAAATTTCACAAACTGCACAATTAACAACTTGTATTTAAATGAAATAAATTCTGTTCATGTTAATTTTAATATTCTAATAAATTGAGTTCATTTCCTGTGCTTTAATGTGCGTTGGTTCGAGACTAAAATCTCCATATCAAGACCTCCAAAAAATCAATAAATACGGCATACGACACGCCTGCCATCTGTTTCACTGCACGGGAACAAGCTGAAAAGACACTCACACTCGTGCCATCTGTTGCAATAGTCGAGGACACGCTGAAAATACACGTATGTTCACCATTGCATTATCACTAAAGGTAACAAGGTAAGATATGTGTAAAACTCAAAACTTACACATTTAATTATGGTCGAACAAAAACAGTCGTATTCATCTTGCTTATAATGGTAATTAAGACGCTAGTATTAAAATTATGAAACTCCTTTCATAAACATACTCGCGTCTTAATTACTACCATTATATGCTCGCTGCATAATATACTATTATGGTAATTACATTCCTTAACTCATCATTAACAAAAAAAAATAGGTTTTCATAAAAATAATACACAACTTAAAACCTGAAGTTGCTGTAATGGAGAAAACCTTCGTCCTCTATACATAACCATAATATTTTTAAATGGTTGACTAGTCTTGAAGTCAATTTTCAAATTAAGATGTCATAGATTAAACAATTTACAAAAACTCTTGAAAACCATGATGAGACCATGATGATCCTAATCATGATAAACGAATGTACACGATCCTTCTTTGCATCGCAGACATGACCTCATTGCATGATGAACGAGAAAGCATTGCACGAAGAGTAGGGAAATAAAACTACGAAAAACTGGAAATATACAACAGGAATAGTATAGCGTGGACACGTGCATAATGGATAAGACGAGCTCTGATGGCTAAAAATAATGAGGAAGTGTTGTGATTGCTGCACTCGTACACCAGCTGTCATAATCTCTGCAGTGAGGCATCGTTTTCTGCGTGCGTGTATGAAGGGTGTAAGTAGCACTGTCACTTTCATTCCTCTCAAATGTTTAACCTCTTTATCTCGTAATATTTTATAGTCTGGTCCACCATATGATCACTGGGGATGGAAGTTCGGACACCGAACCTATGAAGTTAACTACGTCGCGTATTTTTAAGTAGGTTATTTTACGATGCATTATCAACATCTCAGGTTATTTAGCGTCTGAATGAGATGAAGGTGATAATGCCGGTGAAATGAATCCGAGGTTCAGCACCGAAAGTTACCCAGCATTTGCTCAAATTGGGTTGAGGGAAAACCGCAGAAAAACCTCAACCAGGTAACTTTCCCCGACCGCGATTCGAACCCGGGCCACCTGTTTTCGCGGCCAGACGCGTTAACCGTTACTCCACAGGTGTGGACACGTCGCGTATTATACAAGTTGTGTTGTTTGCATCAACTCAGGGTAATACAGAGAGCTGATATGTTTCAATCAAAACAATGCTCGGTATAATCAGGTGACTAAAACAAATAGGGTATAACATACATTTTTCGAAAGCGACTTACTTCATTCTCTTCTTTGTAGAAAATAATGATACATTTTAAATAAAAATGACTATGTACTTTAAATGCCGCTAATTTTGTCACAATGTAAAACTCTGTACATTCGTAAATTGTCAAATATAAATGTTTTTCGATTGTCATGCAAACAAGAAAATGTTCTTTCGACATCACACGATGTTATTGGTGTGAATTTGAAATAGTCTAGATTTTATTTATTATAATCTTGTGCCTGTCCACTATTTAGCTCATATTGCACATCAGAGTTCCGAATTTTTTTTTCAAAAACTCTCTTCAGATTTAGTTTAACTCTTTTATTGTTACCAACAGCAGATCGTATAGAATTTAAAGCTACATCAAAACACAAAGCTAAATATTGTGTACGCATGGTTGTTTCTTCTCAGTTGGTTACTTAACGACGCTGTATCAACTACTAGGTTATTTAGCGTCGATGAGATTGGTGATAGCGAGATGATATTTGGCGAGATGAGGCTGAGGATTCGCCATAGGTTACCTGGCATTCACCTTACGGTTGGGGAAAACCTCGGAAAAAACGAAACCAGGTAATCAGCCCAAGCGGGAATAGAACCCGCGCTCGAGCGCAACTTCAGACCGGCAGGCAAGCGCCTTAATCGACTGAGCCACGTCGGTGGCTCGTATGGTTGTTCAGTCGGCAATTTTCTAAACATAAACTTCTTAATGAAGTGTTTACAATGTGAATTCTCAAGTTTATGGAACATAATATTCGCACATATCAACATCAGATACAAGTCATAATAAAAAGTGGACTGATTCAAAATTAAATCACTAAACAATTTCAGATGTTCGTTGTGTCTTTTAGAATCACAATGTTCAGTAAATCATGACTAGAGCTAGAAATTTGGTACTAAACTGTTAAGTTGTGTGAACTAGGACTATATCTCTATCGAATGAAAAGTAATAGGGCGTCTCTCAATGCCAATGAACCAGAATGACAAACATGTACAGCCGGGTGGTAACCAAATATGTGCTTCAATCGTCCACAGCCTTAGAACAAGAAAATAATAAATTAAAAATATAAAGAAACAATAATTTGTAATTATAAACTTCGTAACTTCCAATCTAAGATAATTTAACCATAGATATAAAGATGACATACAAAGTATACGATTATGATTCTGGCCTCATTATAACAAATAACAATGAACATTTTCATTTTATCAAAAGAAAATACTTTTATGTTCAGAAAAAAAAAAAAACATATTTGTACTCTGAAAATATTCGTTCTATGTCACAAGACGTTACTGGAGCAATTCTGAAATATGATACAGTATTTCTTACAATCATCATCAGGTGGACAACTACTTCGTGAATCTAATAGTGTATCTCGTATGTGACACATAATATTAAACCCATAATTGTTTTGAAGACAATTCTTCGTTTCTATTGTAATGACAGCTAGGAAGTTCGTATCGTAATTCCGATATTGAACTTGGAATTTAACGCAACCGCATGCACAGCAGCACGAGATGTCAACATTTAACGAAGAATAATCCGGTAAAAAATAAACGTGTTACACATTCCTGTTTGCATAATTATTTCATAACAGATGAGTTTACTTTTTTGGATCATGCACAATATCAACATTGCGTAAATAATACAATAACAGAATAGTTCACTTTGTTCAGAACCTAAAATATTAATATAAATTAACAGTATTCTTCAAATTATTCACGACTGTACACAGCTCCACAGAATGTCACTATGTGTTGTTTATGAGAACATAGGCTACTGCGTATAGTCTGTAGAGAGCGGGAGCAGGGCGGGGCGCGGGTGATATCTATACTTCTCGCTGTACTCAACAGAAATCTACGAACTTCCTACCTATGATCATGACGCTTGTTAACTTTTATGTCCAACTTACACACTTCACGCCAGCCGTGGAGAAAATGTGACTCGCGAGCACATTGTGGCTCGCAATGATAGCTATGCATTTTTCTTACTTCCTACCTCCCCAAACCCCCACAACCCCCACCCACTCACTCACTCACTGGAGTCAAACTCCATTCCATTTGTATTTGTCTCTGACCTGCGAGTGGCGCACCATCGCAATGTCTCTCTCGAAACCATGTACCTCTACAAAAACGAAAGTTTCAAGTAGGATGGGAGGACGCATATTTTTGCTGCCAATATGACGAGAATATTAAATGTATGATTTGTTCACAAGTATTACGAGGAAAACGGTTGTATAACATGAAAACGGCATTATACTACATGTCATTCATGAAAAATTAAAAGGTTAAGTGCGTTGTTGTTATTATTATTATCTCTGTACGTCGATTCTTTTTCAGCAGATGTACGAATATTGCGGTTAAATTTTCAATTTAAACTCAGATTTACTATGTGATGTTAAATGAAAGCTAGATGCAAGGACTTGACAAATGTTGAACTTTTAAAATCTTTGCCAAAAAATAAATATCCGAACTTTCGTCCTTTCGCTTGCTCTGTTGAAGCCATGTTCGCTGAGATTTACGTTTGTGAAAAATTATTTTCAACAATGAAATTAGTAAAAATCAAATTTAGATCACGACCGACAGACAAATACCTTCGTGATCAACTACGACTGACAGTAAGTGACATAATTCCTAATTTTGAAACTCTGTCGCAGAGACATTCTGAAGATAGTTAATTTCAGTTTGTGATAATGTGGCCAATGTTTTCTTACTCGTTTCTTTTTTCGTTATACGTACTAAACATTAGTTTGTAACCTTATACTGTATGAAATTATATTTAAGTGCTTGACGTAAGGAAAATGAAAATCCGTTAATAAGTCAGACAGTTGCTTCACTTCTCCTTCGGGTGTTCGCCTCCCTCCGTAGGTGGTATTATCGTTGCAGGTTACACAGTGGCTCGGCGCACGATCACATTTTCACCACGGATGCTTTACGCCATAATGCATTTTCGTCCTTAACGGAAGAATACAGTAGTCATCTCCAAAGTCTTTTACAAGTACAGGCAAAGTTTCAGATTTTATTGGAGGCATTATAATACATCTTCACAGTACTTTTGTTAGACCACAAGTGAACTCCATACGAAAAGTTTAGTTTTTCAAACAGAAAATAAGCGTGCTGTGTCCAAACAACCTACTATAATGCAGTAAACAATACAAAACCTACACCCATTATACTTCGAATGAACAGAGTTCCTTCAGGCGTTGTCTTTCATTTTGCATACACACCTGAAGGTACACCAGGAGATAAACAACTAACGTCATCTTAAATTCAGTACTCCTTAAACCTGTAGTATATCTACCTGTAGGCAATGTTTTGGTGTCCATACTTCGTTCCCTAATGATCACACACAAATGGTGTCTTTGTAATGGTGCCCAAGTAGCAAAAATTCAACCATAAATAAAGTTCTCTGGCTCTCGAACTGTTTACAGCTCACATTGCTGGTCAAAAATATAAGTTCCTATTATGCACTGAAGAGAATGTTGAAGCGCTGATGCGAAAATCGGGTCTTTCCTCATAGGATGGTGATAATGTGATGATAAAGAGACGACGGGGGAAACCGTAATACCCCAAGATTATATAAGATTTACCTTAACATAATCTCTGTCAATTAAAAGTTCATATATTCGCCAGGATTACAATAAATTTCAGGTGAAATAACTACATATAGGCATTAATAAATAGGTTATTCTAATATTAGAATACCAATTGAGTTTTATTTTATTTTATAGTTTCGTTATTTTAACGACGCTATATGAAAGATATTTCGCTAATTGAGGCTGATGATTTGCCATGGAATTAACTGACATTCCTCTTAGAGTTCGAAAAATCCTCGGAAAATGCCAACCAGGTAACCAGCCCAAGAGGGAATCAAACCCACGTCTGAGCGGAGCTCCGGATCAGAAAACAAACGCGCTACAGTCTGAGCTACGCCGGTGACTACACCGTAGCTCAGTAAGAAGAAAAGAGAGACGAGAACCTAGTTACTAGAGAGTAACTTCAGCTTACCAGGTCATGTGGCCACTGCGGTGGCTGAGTGTTCAGACCTTCAGCCTGTCATGTAGACGGCTCGGATTCGAGGCTGGTCACGGCTGGGATTTTTCATTCAAAAGTACATAGTGACACTTGTGGCGAACAAGGTCGCAGTTGGGATTTTTCTCGGGGTTCTCTCGTTTTCCCATATTAAGCCTTCGTTTTTCTGAACCGACGCATGCGCCCGCCTCGCATAGATCTGGACTACACGAGAGATAGTGAGTGGTTTCTATAGTTGCGTAGTGCGCAGACCTCGCATCTCGCAGTTTTAGAAACCACTCACTATCTCTAGTGAACGTCGCATGCGTCGGTTCAGGAAAACCAAGGGTTTAGACATCTACATCATTCCGTCAACATTTCTCTATTTCGTCGTCATTCCATAGCGTTCTCCGAACGCCAGCTGGCGACGCAAGGGGGGTTCGCCTAGGGACGAATGAGGTTGCTGCTCGAAACCTGTGTACGCAGCGAACATTAGTGTAGTCAGCCGGTGTGGATTTAGAATGCGCCTAACTTTGAGTGTGTCGTACGCCGGACTCCTGGTCGTTTCGCTCTCCGACGTGTTGTCGAGGTGGGGAGGGGAAACGGGAGTGACGTGACAAGATGGCTGTCGCTTGTGGGTGGGGTGATGATAAGAAACTGTGATGAAGTTTAAAGGAAAGACTGTTTTTAAATTAACATTTGTTTATTACAGAAATAGCTAACAAAGAAAGTATAATTGTAGTTCCCTCCTAGTCCTGTGGTAGGGGTAACGGGAGAGTCGTGATAGAAATTGATAGTTTAGAAATTCGTCCTGAGGCTTCGATGCGAGGAGAGTTATGAGGGGTGATAGCAAAGTACGACTTGAATGAAAGGGATGTAGGGGTAACGGGAATGCCTGGGGAAAATCGGCTTGCTTTCATGTGTGTTGTGGGGTGGGCAGGATAACGAGAGAGATGGAATCGGGATGATGATTGATTCTCTAGGTCGAAGGATCAAACACAGCGTACTGTGCGACTTATCGACGTTCGAGAACACACCCCTTTGGATTCGGAGGATCAACACAGCGCACTATGCGACTTACCGACTCCAAGAGGGGGAGGAATGGTGGCCCCTAGCGTTCGGAGGATCAACACAGCGTACTATGCGACTTACCGACACTAGGGGGGGGGTTGGTGGTCTCTAGCATTCGGAGGATCAACACAGCGTACTATGCGACTTACCGACACTAGAGGGGGGAGTTCAGGAGAGGACTGTGGTTTATGAACAAGCCGGGATAAGTGGGGAGTCGAAGTCAAGAAGAGAAGTTGGAGGTGGTGATGAGACTAGTAGCGAGACGAGAATAAAATAAGTTTAGAATACGTAAGAAATGAGGAAGATTCGGCTGGTGTAGGAAAGTATCCAGGAGACAGGGGCGCAGCTTGGCTCCCTGTTCCCGGAGTGGTGGCCGTGTGTAGACACGTCCGAACAAAAGACAACCATAGCGTAAGCCTGGTCGGAAGACTGCTGCCAGTGACGGAGGACGCGTTAGAGCTACCTCTTTGCCATCTGGCGAACGAGTGGCCTGGCCTCGAAAAATCGAAGGAGAATTGGGAGGAAAATTTAAAAGGTACGCAAAACGCGTCCTTGCAAGGGGTTGGGGGCTGTACAAAGCTAAATATGTGAGCTCCAAGCCTGTTGGCCACTAGTCTCACTCCGGGTTACGCTGCTCCCCTGAAGGAGCTCTAGAAAATTTTGAAGGGGAAGCCAATTTCGGCTTCCCCTTCCAAATTTTCTAGAGCCTTGTGTCCAAGCCATATTTATACCCCTCGGAACAATGGTGGTTGAGGACGCCGTTGACGTCACAGTGCCTGGGGGTATCTATACTGCCAATGTGACTCGTCGCCGCGCGATCTTTGCTTTCTCCCTCACAAGAGGGAAAAAAGCGAGCCAACCTGCTTTCTGTGAGAGAGAGAGAGAGAGAGAGAGAGAGAAAGCAGCGACTCTCATTTGCGCGGGTAGGTTTGAACCGTTTAAAGTAGGACGTACGGGCATCGAGAATTGATATACACAACAAGTGTTAGCGCAATACATCGTGAAACGTCGCAGTGCTGGATCTAAATTTCATTCTAATTCCATAGCAGATGATGTCATATTTTGTCTCTGTAGATCATCATTGGTAGCTACAAAATGAGCAAACAATACCTCGGTGCGATATTGAATGTAGACGTAAGGTGGGAAGCCATCATGTAATTATGAGCCCATTGTACTACTTCCAAAATTTTGCACGGGTGAGAAATTGCACATAAGTTTCGCCTGCAGCCCTCTTGTTTGAGAATAGGAATCTCGTCCATGCCATAAATCCAGGAACTCGGATCCCCAGCTTCATTTTCCGTCCGAAGGAAACCATGCTATATGAATTTCTGTCGCTCTTAGAAATTCATCGTCCTCGGCAGGTTTGAACTCGAGAACCTCGACTATAAACATCTACCACAAACTATAAATTTGCTTCTACGATATTTATGTGTCTTTATGTTTGTATATTCATTCCATACTGCCCTATTTTACGGATGGAAGTTTATATTCTTCTTCAGTCCAAAAACTAGACATTTACAGGAGTCCGCACAATGCAATATCTACAGTAAGTAAAACAGAGAATACCACATTGATAACGATCAAGCATCCATGCCCCAGGTGGTATTCAAACCCACATTCGCGGTTTCGGCATAGTGTTAAAACTGCGGTTTGGGTATTGGCCAGCAATTAAACATAAAATGCATTACCTCAAAATCGATGGCATAGCATAATCATTCTGCTTTGCGATGTTACATTTGGTTTCGTTTCGTACGATTCACCTTCCAACTGAGTAATCTACAAAATTTCATAATAATTTCAACCATGACATTTCTATAAACATTTGGAAGGAGTCGGACAAGATTTATTTTAGTTTTAATAAAGCCATGAAAAAACTTTGGCAGGATATCCCAGCATAGGAAATCTGACACATGCTTTCCGAATAAGCCAGCAAGCTTTCACGTCGCTGGCTCAGTCGTTGATTCTTTTATTTTTAACATTTAACGTATATGCGTTCGATATTCGAGAAATCTGGTCACATTTTCTGTTAATACCGTTACGTCATACAACGCGCTATGTCACTCAAGCGATATGAGTCACGCTGTTCCGTTCAGGCTGGAGATATACTAGGGTCATTTTACAAGTCATGGCAACTATATTATATCAGCCAATAAAGCTGCAGGAATAGAATTCACTATATGCGATTGAAGGTCACTGGAATGTGCTTCGCAATGCTAGTACCAAATTGGATCCGGGTGCAGGAGAAAATGGGTAAGGAAAATTGAAATATCCGTAATATCTGTTAATACCGTTACGTCATACAACGCGCTATGTCACTCAAGCGATATGAGTCACGCTGTTCCGTTCAGGCTGGAGATATACTAGGGTCATTTTACAAGTCATGACAACTATATTATATCAGCCAATAAAGCTGCAGGAATAGAATTCACTATATGCGATTGAAGGTCACTGGAATGTGCTTCGCAATGCTAGTACCAAATTGGATCCGGGTGCAGGAGAAAATGGGTAAGGAAAATTGAAATATCCGTAAATATAAATCATTGTTTTATTATGCACAAAAGGAAATAAGTACATAACCCACAGCTAATACTCTTCAAAATAATCCCCCAAGACATCCACACATGTTTGTCAACGATGATGCAAGCGTTTAATACAATCGGCTGTGTGCGATTCGTCTATATGTAACATCTTTCGTCGAAACACTGTTAAGATATCCTCCCTGTTTGCAAACCTGTTTCCCTACGCAGCGGCTTCAATTGCGGAATGAGATAAAAGTCGCATGGACTGATATCACGCGAGTAGGGAGGGTGTTCCAATGCACTATCACCCAATGCTTCTCGTAGCTCAGAATGACACTGACGAGCATTTCTACTACGAAGAACTGCAATTTTCACATATGACCGCTGTTCAACTTCACTTACATCTTGTAGCACGCCTCTAACTTTCCCGTGTGGTGTCAACTAGCCATCAATGCACACAGACATAATCTGGCGGTGGCATCCCATACAGTGTACAACAGGTTTCCAAACATATACTGAACTAATCACATTTTCGGTTATTCGGAAGATATAACATAGTTTCCATGACTTATGAAATTACCCTCGTACTTGGTAGGCCTAAATAAGAAATCTTAGCGAAATATTCAATTTAATTTTAGTTTAATAAAAACTTTTTATTCGTAACCAAGTGAGGGTGATTAATAAATGTGGGGCGTATAAAGACATTGAGAGTTAATTTAATACTAGTCTAGTTTAATTCTAAACTTAATTCTGGCATTAACTTTAAAATGAATCCAACTCTCTGTGATAACATTATTTATCACAATTTCAAACAACTAGTGTCATATTGATGTTAGAATCTTCTCCATGAACGCAAATCTGATTTACAGTTTTTATTTAACTTCTTGATAAATGTATTTTGATCACAGCTTTAAATTCAAAATTTCCTTTCGTGTGAGTATATACATAAAATGTCATAGACTATTATGGAACTCCGGATTTTACTTACAAATTACCTTTTCCAAAGTTAAACTATTTTCCTTCAGATATGATCAGATGTGTTCGAATCTCTTGCTTTCCAAATCTTCTCACGTATGTTTTCATAGTTATTTTAGGACGCTTTATCGACTGCTGTGGTCATTTGGCGTCTGAATGAGATGAATGTGATAATGCGAGCGAAACGAATCCAGTGTCCAACGCCGAAAGTTACCCAGCATTTACTCTTAATAGGTTGATGGAAAAACTCAACCAGATAACTTGTTCCAACCAGAGTTTGAACCAGGTCCGCTCAATTCACGGTCAAGCATGCTAACCGTTACTCAGCAGCGGTGTACCCCACGTATTTTTACAGCTCAAATTTGAAAATACGTTTATTCTTAAGTGTCTTCTTATTTAAATTTTATAATTATTATTGGCAAAAGTAAGTTTCCTCTTGCATTGCCACTTCAAATTCATGAAAATTCAAACTTTCTGCGTCACTTGAAATCGTGTTCAGTTATTACAAATTATCAGTCACTTCATGAGTGCCCCGGCACAACTTGAAGCCGCGAGCAAGTGTTTGAGACTTCCTCTTGCAAATGTGTTTTAATATTTGTAAGAATGCCGACGTGCTCTCTGGTTATGCCAGCCGGTGACCATGGAAATATTGGCTCATATACCTTCCATGTTTCTGGAGGTATGGAATAATCAACCTCACCAGCTTCCTCCCACCTGTCATCGCTGCTTTAATTTAAGTCATAAGTGATTATCACATATGGCACTGCAAATAAACTGCACCGTGAGGGATCTTATTTATCTCCCTTGAGGCAGATAAAGTGTCGGCAGTACACGAGGATTCCACGTGGTTAAAAAGAATCGTTTATGGTTTAAGACTTCCATGGTGTTCAACACAGTGCGATGCTTTTGTACTTTTGCAAATTTAGCCTACATGTGTCATAGATGTAGAGACAGACAACACTCCGGATCTATTCATCAGCTCCATCATCAGAAAAACAAAACAGGAAAATGTTGAAAGGTGTTGGATTTGTTACCAAGAACAATTTTCCAAGATTGGAAAAACTTTTGGTAATGAACCCAACATATACAGGGCAATTCTAAAGAAATATAGATACTTCGGATGTCTGTAACATTTGCTACTTACTTATAAATGGTTTCCAAGGAATCCGGAGGTTCATTGCCGCCCTCCCATAAGCCTGCCATCGATCCCTATCCTGTGTAAGATTAATTCAGTCTCTGTCATCACATCCCACCTCCCTCAAATCCATTTTAATGAGGGTTTTTTTTTTATAAAAACAGCCCTTGTCACTTTTTTTCGAAAATGAGATTTCGATGTTCAACAATATTATTATCATCCCATCTACGTCTCGGCCTCCCTGAAGGTCTTTTTCTCTCCGGCCTCCCAACTAGCACTCTATACGCATTTCCAGATTCACCCATACGTGCTACATGCCCTGCCCATCTCAAATGTCTGGATTTAATGTTCAAAATTATGTCAGGTTAAAGAATACAATGCGTGCAGTTATGCGTTGTGTAACTTCCTCCATTCTCTTGTAACTTCATCCTTCTTAGCTTCAAATATTTTCCTAAGAACTTTATTCCCAAATACCCTTAATTCCTGTTCCTCTCTCGAAGTGAGAGTCAAAGTTTCACAACCATATAGAACAACCGGTAATATAACTGTTTTATAAATTCTAACTTTCAGATTTTTTGACAGCAGACTAGATAACAAAAGCTTCTCAACCGAATAATAACAGGCATTTCCCATATTGATTCTGTGTTCAATTTCCTCTCGAGTGGCATTTATATTTGTTACTGTTGCTCCAAGATATTTTAATTTTTCCATCTTTTCGAAGGATGAATCTCCAATTTTTATATTTTCATTTCGTACAATATTCTGGTCACGAGACATAATCATATACTTTGTCTTTTCGGAATTTACTCCCAAACATATCGCTTTACTTGCTTCAAATAAAATTTCTGTGTTTTCCCTAATCGTTTGTGGATTTTCTCATAACGTATTCACGTCATCCGTATAGACAAGAAGCTGATGTAACTCGTTTTGCTACTAAATGATTGAAACTATAATGTTCGTATCAAATGCAAATATATCTTGCAGAGTTTCGATCTCCTCTCCCACAATTCCTCAATCTATGCCGCTCGCTTTGCACGCCACGTATTTATATTATAGTCAAATTCTCCCCACACTCGCCCCAACTCATTGCTTCCACAGCAGCCATGACACGATTCCTCACTCCTTAGTGTTCGGACATATCGAAGCGAAGATTGCACATAGACTATCTTTCACATGGTCCCATAAAAAGAAATCACAAGGTGTTAGATACGGGGAACGAGAGGGTCAGCGGTATAGAGCAAGGTCATCTGCATCAGCGCGTCCTATCAATCGACGTGGAAGTACCTTATTCAGATTCCTCCGAACGTCACTATGTAAATGTGGCTGTGCGCCATTTTACTGGAAATGTAACTATAACTTTCCTCATTTAACTGAGAGAAAAGCTAGTTTTCTAGCATGTTGAGATATGACGTTAGGGCAACTGTATTTAAAAAAAAAACAAACATTATACAAAAAACATACAAATTTGCGTGAAAAATGGGACAGAAGACATTCAATTTTCTCACTACCGGTTGTGACCTGGTATACTACAATTAAAGTGAGCACGGGCCGGTTCCGGTCAGGGTAAGTTCTCGACTTTGCGTTATGCGACTGGGTAAGCAGCGTCATCATATTATTATGCAGGCTTGTACAGTTCTTTGATGTTACTCCGCGGGCTAAGTAATGCACACTGCATATCTAAGAGAGATAGCTTATAGATACAGAGCTGAAATTTTTGGTGTAAATTCAGTAGTACGGACAGTAACACGCAAACAGTTTCCTTCACAGTAACTTGAAGTGAACGAAAGGTACATACATTGAATATGTTAAATTATTTTTGGAACGGAATACTGCATTCACAAGTAAAAAAAAAGTGTCTATATAAAAATCCAATTTCAAGTTGTGTTAATTATAATAATTAATGTTCTGTGTTTATTTTTCAAGCAATGTAAAATATGCAGTTGTAAGTTAAACAGCAACATTATTATTGGATATAAAATGTCTTTACTGTGTGTTAGTAAAGGAATAGAAGTTAGAGCTGGAGTAATACTGCTATGGAGGACAGTAAGAATAAAAGATGACTATAACGATGAGAAGAAGTATTCACTACCACGAGTAACAACTTAACAACAATTTTTTTGTTCACAGATACAACTTCCACTCCACATTAGGACCTACGTCCATTTTATTAGCTGTCTAATGTCTGTAAGTAATAAAATATCTCATCAATTTTTTACAGCTAAATAAACATAGTCAATGGAATTGTGTTTGAGAAAAATTTCCCGGTTATATATATATATATATATATATATATATATATATATATATGCACTTTTGTTTAGAAAGATTAAAGTATGTAAAGATGTATAATTAGTGCCATAAATGCCGCTCAAGTATCGTTCCAAAATAGTATGGTAAAGGGATATCTATTTCTTTTTCGTTACAACATTTGGCGTAATGCAGTAAATCTTGGACTTCGAGAACCTTCCCTAAATGTCATTCACATTGGCTTTCGTCGCCTTCTGATCCTTCCTCTTGTTTCATTTGAAGATGTGGAAGATAATTTAGACCAGATAACAGACAGTTTGAAGATTATACATCGAGATAATATATGCAAGAGACAGTCTAGGAAGAGGTACAAGAGGGCTATCTCCAAGATTTTCTCCCGCACTTTATCTCTTGACCATAGGCATTCCAGAGTGCAGAGTAGTAACAAATTTTATGTGGAATGGAAGCACTTCCGTTTTCAAAAATCATTAGCATACATCATTCGAACATTCGGGTGTTTTTGGAACTCACTGAAGAAGATCATTCGGAAATCCAAACGGTGACTCTAGAATTATTCTCGGGACATGTAAACATCAGATACCTTGTTAACAAGGTAGTCTACATCCTGAAGTAACGGTAACTAGAACAAATTGTGGGTAGATATCACACATATAGTAAACATAACAACATTAACCTGTATTTGAGAATCATAAGTTACAAAATTAAATTGTATTCGGTTGAACCACATAGCTTAGTCAAATGTGTACAGGTCTTCATCATGTACATTGTACAGTAATAAACGAATACCCGTGAATTAATTTTATCTTCATATTCGTTAAATTTGAATCCCATCCATATCCAGTCTTGAATTCGTAATTTTTCAGTCCGTAGTCTGCATCTTTGCCAACAGATTCAACTCTACACTACATCCACAACGACGAGAAGGTCCTTAAATTTTTCCGTGGGAGGCAGCTGTCGTTTTGTTCCCTGTCCTTTCTGTGTTTAGCTCACCTGTGAATATCACGGATTGGCATTTCGTTTCCAATTTATTTAGGCGAATTCCTTCTGGCAATCAATTCCCCACGTGAGGCATCCTTCCTACGTAACTTGTGAGCTAATAATACACGAACGTTGGTTCTTATGTGATCGAAAAGCCGGTCAAGGTTCCGGTGTGACGTCTAGAAAAGAGTAATTAATGTCGTTGTACATAGAATTGACGTCAGCACAATTGAATCCCGGATACCAAAATATTTTATGCGAGTACAAGCATCCACCATTAGGTACATTTCAACAATATGCGTGTGACTCAGACAACAGCATTAGCCAAGAATATATCGAGGACATCCCGCTGACTATAATGTCAATGGCTCTTATGTTGAATATTGTATTTGCTTTGTAACATTTCACCAAGTATAATTAATCAGAGTTACACTTCAATTTCTCACTTTCAAAATACACAGAGTCTTCGAGATTTTTTCGGAATTACATACTTTCAGGAAATCTTATATAAAAAGTGGTTCCTGATATGCTGTCTGCTTGTGTACAGCGATTTCTGCTTACCTATTGAGCTCCTCCATGTATTTTGCCATGTATTTACCTGCCAGTATATTACAAAATGATGCACATAACAGTGAATGAGTGTTCATTTGCAATCAAAATCCATTTCAAAAACTGTCAGGTGATTTCATTTTCATTTCATTTATTGTATTCCATAGATCTTACATTATAATTGAACCTTTAAGATGTGGAACAAGTCAAGATTTTACAAGATTACAATTTTTTGGTGACATGAAGTGAGGCGGGGGCTTTGTGATAGATTACCTGGCATTTGCCTTATGGTGGGGAGAAACCTCGGAAAAACTCAACCAAGTAATCCGCCCAAACGGGAATCTAATCCAAACCTGAGCGTTGCTCCGGATTAGTAGGCTAGCGAGTCTGCCGACTGAGCTACTTTAGTGGAAGTCTCAGATGTAAGACACTGCGCATGATCGGAGACCACAGCATTTATACACAAGATAACGAATATTGAGTTACTTAAATTCAGGCTATTTGGTTTGTTACTAACATCGTTCCAAAACTTACTTCAAAAACTGCAAGAAATATGGTAATATGACGTAAATAATAGATACATATATAAATAAATCGTGTAGTTAAATAAACATTGGACCTTCAAGACTAGATCGACACTCGGCACAGAAAGGCAAGCATTCGTGTCGTTTCAATAGCTCAGACGCTAAGACTTCTGCGTATTGTGTAGAAGAGTGCGAGTTCGAGTCTTAGTATACACAACGACTTTTTTTGTCTAAATAACGTTGAAATAGCTTCACACACACACACACACATATATACCACACCTGTGGAGTAACGGTCAGCGCGTGTGGCCGCGAAACCAGGTGGCCCGGGTTCGAATTCCGGTCGGGGCAAGTTACCTGGTTGAGGTTTTCCGGGGTTTTCCCTCAACCCAATACGAGCAAATGCTGGTAACTTTCGGTGCTGGACCCCGGACTCATTTCATCGGCATTATCACCTTCATTTCATTCCGACGCTAAATAACCTAGATGTTGATACAGCGTCGTAAAATAACCCAATAAAAAATTTAAAAAATATATACACATATATATATACACATATTATATATATATATATATATATATATATATATATATATATTTATTTATATTACACACAGTGTAAATGCGTATATATTAAAAACTAAGAATTAGAATTAAATTTAAAAAAATATATATATATTCCTAAGCCACACAGACAAACTTTTCCAAAGGTTTACAGTCCTTAGGTCCTATGCCATTTGTTGAGTAATTATTACAATATTTTATTAGTAGCTTTCCCATATGTGTAAGAAATGCACTCTGCACAAAACATTGTTTTTATCAAGGGAATAAAAGAGACCTACACCAGAAATACACAGACAACTGACATTTTGCACTGGTGTGCACTTTGGAGTAGGATAAAAATAGGCCTACGCATGCACGACCAGATGTCTTCCTGACTACGTTGATATCGAGTGAACCGCGCTGTAGAACTTTAAATTCCAACGACCAAGAGTCGTCTCATTCTTTTTTTAGGGGATCTGTACATACTAGAGATGAACAAAACTAACTGCCGCTCTCGCTCGCTGTGTTCGTTGCATTTGTCTTTAGAGTCTCGTCTCGTCATTCTCGTGCGCTTCAAGTCTCGCCCACCATTTTCGAAATAGCATTTGGTCGGCGTGGAAAGATTTCGTATCTTTGAATTACATACATCCTTGAAATAAATAACATTATAAATATTTAAATGAGACAAAAAGACAAACAGAACAGTATCTTAGCTATCAAAATATTTTGGTTCTATTATATATTACCTACGGCTATATAAATAGAAAAAAAAAACAATTCTCAAATAAATTTGCATTTCTAAGAAACATAAAACATAACGTTAACATCTTTTCACTTGAGATTGCACACTTGATCTCAAACATATGAAAAGAAAATTCCTAGCCTTTTAATAAGGGTCTAGTAATTAAATAAAGACTGGGAAACGGATTATTATACACTGAAAGGTAGAGGTGATGTTTCAAATAGGCTACTTTATTGTTTATACATATATAACAGTTGCCAAAGTAGATAAAAGTTCAGTCAGATATAAACAACTGTTGCGATTGAAGGCTTCTTGACGTTCGGAACTTCGGGAGTGATCAAACTCGACGTCTCGAAACACTCACAAGTAGTCTTTAGCTCAACGATGAGACGTATACATCATTGTCGTACGGTATTTCGGCTTTGCGGGCGCTGTTAGTCTTGTCACAGTCTAGTATATACAGTCACGAAGCTCAATATGTAGTAAATATGCATCCATAGATAGTTGCTAACCACTAGGATCGCTACTATCGCCTCATTACAGACAATGCGAAATAGTACCTGCACAGTCTATTGTTCCTAGTACCCTCATAAACTCAAGCTTCGTGACTATATATACTAGACTGTGGTCTTGCTTTCTCGATTGTTGTTCATCTCTAGTACATACTTAGTGTGGATGCCATCACAGCTATGGTATAACAATAATAATCAGACACTAGAATGGTTTGATTACAAGTAGACGCTCTTATTTACCTCTGGTTAGAAAGTCTTTACTAGGGAACGGATTTCTATGCTAGTCTTTTATGATTTCATGTATGGACACCAAGATAAAACAATTTAAAAAGAAAGTGCCGTAGTTTGACTTTACATCGCTAACAGTAGCCATAATATTTTGTGAATAATTAAACATACAATAAGAAATAATAAAAAACTTATATTTCCTCATAAGTAACAGAGTGGGGGATTGGAAGGCTCCTTCGAATACACGTGGAGGAGTTAATATAATGGTTTAACCAAGACAACAGACAATTAAATTTCATTCACACACAATCTATCTTATTCACATGATTGATACGCGACGGTTCTGCGCACATTCTAGTAACCTTTCGAACTATATCGTTGGTGTATAAATCTATAAATATTTTCGATAGACCTCAGAAATTATGTACATAATTTATGCACGTGTTTTTTTAAATTCAATATAGCATCTTGAAAATTTAAATTAATCAATGTCCTGATACACAAAGGAAAGGTAAGTGACATTTTTCTTACCAGAAATCTTCTGTGATGTCTTAAAATAAATCCCGATCTGGCAGTTTTTCTTTAATGTTCACATTATTTCACAGCGCGGCAACATTTCTTGGCGTGCAAGATAGCCTGGTTTCCTTGTTTCTGATCAGTTCCACTGAAGCTACCTCGGAGCAAGAGTGTTGGAACTGGAATTAAAATTTTTATTGAATTAGCAATATGAACCCATACGTCTGAAGATCTGAAAGTCAATATCTGCTGCAACATTACTTCAACACCGCAAATCATTAGAGAGACGAGCTGTGGTAATCTGCAAGGAATCTTGAAAAAAACAATTCTTTGCAATATAAAATTATGGGATGTACTAAATGAAATCATCTTCAAGACAGCGTAAAATATTTTTGTAAACTATTAGGACTTAATGATATTAAATTCTGTAATGATATACTGTATTTACTAACTTCTAAAATTCCATTAAGCTGCATTACTTTGACAGCTATCTGGAGTCTCTTTCACACTTTGTGCGTGCGGCATACACAGATACACAGTACTTTAATACGCAAGAATACTTTGAAGGGTGACTACTCACATAAACACATTCTTCATTTCGCTTAGTTTCCTACGTATAGTTATGCGCTTAATGTTTATGAAAATCTCATTATTTCCTTCACACGTCATGCTCGAAATGACCACTGTAGCGCCTAATATTATCTTCTACATGTCGCATCATTTACTGTCTTCTGCTGACAATCTTGACTCAACTTGTTAACGAATTATTTCGACACTTTTAACAAGTCTTGAACAAAGATTTAGGCCTACTCTCAATGACTCCATATCTAAAAACCCAGCACAGTGAACTTACGGGAATAAGCACGAGAAGAATCTGCCCTCACGATTTTTCAATTAATTTGCAATCGCTGATTAAAATTTAGTAGTAACACAAAAATGAGGCCATGCTATGTCGTGCATGAACCATGTACAACACCAGGAAAAAGTAAGCCTAATGGGCAGCTTGAACTAAATCCCAAATGCAAGATAAATGCTCTAAACAGCGGTTCCCAAAGTGTGCTCCGCGGAGCCCTTAGGGCTCCGCGAATGATTCTCAGGGGCTCCGTCTGCAGAAGTTATGAAGATGACAAAAATTGCTAATTCCATCTAGTCTCTAGCGGGGAAAACGGAAACGACTTCCATCAAGCGAAAAATACTTTCTGAGAAAATAGTTTGCGTTCTTCTTGCTACATGGAAGCATTAATATTAGATCTACCCGTCACTGGAACTATCTCGATCTTTCTTGCTTAACAAGTACTCAATGATTCTCGAAATTTATTTTATTTTTTATATACTGGGCAAGCAGCGTTTGTTATTCGTGGTACGTGGAATCTACAATCTATTAACTGTTACGTTACCTGAAAAACTATATATACTGTATACCTGCATGTTAATTTGATAGCCGATGTGTTAGCTAAACTTTCGTTGAACCGGAACTATGGCTTAAGACGGGCTCCCTAAGACCTAAGAGTCATTAGCCATCAACCAGTACTCAGTCAAATGGGGATAACAACAGCTATAACCTTATTTTCAAAGAAGGTAGTGCGAATTCCTGGGAAGTGAGTTCGGAATATGTTGAAAATGATTCTGTCTCAGAGTCTACGATGCCTATTTTAGAGGTATTGAAAGTAACAAACGAAAATATTGTGATTTATATTTGGACATGAGATTCACTGAGTTTGCTGATGAACATCCATAGTGTGTGATATGTAACAAAGTTTTTCCCAATAGGTCTATGTTCCCTGCCAAGCTTAGACTTCATTTCTCAATTCAAAAATTCACAACTAAAACTGCAGACTACTTCGAAAGAAAAAGTGACGAACTCCATGCAGTTCAGACAAAATTTTACCTCGTGTAAAAACAAACAACGAGAAAGCACTGAAAGCGTCGTACTTGGTTAGTCATGACCAGGCTCTTGCTGGTAAACCTCACCCTTTCTGAAACTCTTATGAAACCACTATTAGTGAAGGTAATGAAGTGCATGGTGGACGAGAAAACTGCAAACTTGATTTCCAGTGTGCCGTTATCAAATAACACTGTGCATAATCGAATCCAGAATATATGAAAAGACGTAAAAAATATCATGATTTCCCGTATCAGTTAAACGAAATTTTCGATACAACTTGACAAGTCCACGGTCGTTGCCGAATTACCTATGTTAATAATGTTTTTGCGGTATGAATTTTCAGGTTATTTCATGAAATATTTTGTTCTGCAGCCATTGCCAGCCTCTATAAGCGGTACTGAAATTGTTTCTTCTTCATTGAAAACTCGATACCGTGGGGCAATTGCATTGACGTGTCCACAGATGGCGCAAAGGCCATGGTAGGTCCTGTTGCTGGAGTTGTTACAAGGATCAAGGAAGTTTTAAAAACTGCACAAGTAGTCACTGTACTACACCAACACGCCCTCGCAACGAAAAAATGCCAGCGTTATTAAGGCAGGCACTAGACAACGCCGTCAAAATTATCAACTCTGTTAAGGCACGACCTTCGCAGTGTAGACTACTTAAAATCCTGTGTGAAGATATGGGTAGTATACACAAGCCATTGTTAGTAATATTACACACAGAAGTGCGATGGTTGTCGCGCGGTAAAGCGTTGTCCCGATTACATGAACTTCGAACGGAAGTTTCTTCACTTTTGAAATACCAGAAACGTTTGCTAGCAGATTATTTGAATGATCAGGAATGGTTGTACAAATTATGTTACTTGGCAGATATTTTTCAAAAATGAATTCAGCACATACATACAAGGTAAGCGGAAGACTATATTCGATGCTGATGAGGAAATTGTCGCACCGAAGGAAAAGATAGCGTTCTACATAGAAAGCTCGACAGTAAGGATCTTACGTTTCTCATTGACTTCAAACTTTATAGAAGAAAATAACATAACAATGAATGTCTCATTCATAGCAATAATGAAAGAACACCTAGACAATTTGCTTCAAAATATCATTTCATACTTTCCAAGGGATATTCAGGAATCAATTCTAAAGAAATATGAGTGGATTGTAGATCCATTTCCAGTGATGTCAAAACCAGCAGCCCTCACTGCTTCAGATATGAGGTCCTTATAGACATGGTTTCGAACAGCCACTGTCAGGCATAACTTAAAAGCAAACCATTTCCCAAATTTTGGGCTAACTTAGGGGAGGATCTTTTGATATTAAGTTCAAAAGCTAAATTTCTCTCACTGCCTTTTGGTAGCCTACTGTGCACCTCAGTGAAACGACCTTTTCGAGGTACACGGCTACAAAAACAAAATCTCGAACTTGTTTGGACACAGAAGACGATATACGTCTTCAACTGACTTCTATGACACCGGACATTGACAAACTCTGTCGCAAGAAACAGGCACATTCTTCACATTAACTTCGGCTGTACATATAATAGGGTAAATTAGGGTCTGTTGGACATTCGGGCATGTTGGACACTTTGTACTTTAACGTGTTACCTCGCCACATGTGGGCACCACAAGTACAAAGTGTCCAACATGCCCGACTGTCCAACAGACCCTAATTTACTCTATTGTAACTTTTTTAAATATCTTAACTACTTGTTAATATCATTTTATAGATTTAAATAAATTATATCCAATACTTTTTTACTATTGTTTCCTTTATTAATATATATTCATACTTCCGTTTATGTATCGTGTGAAATATGCTTCATAGAACGTAGACAGGTAAAATTAAAAAGTAAACATTTCTTGGAGCTCCACGAGAAACTTTTGCTTCAAAAAGGGCTCCGTGGCTGAAAAAGTTTGGGAACCGCTGCTCTAAAAACATATACCATAGATGAACAAGCTATCGCTAACGGAGTTACTCAAATTCGTTTCATTTGAAGTATTGTAACCAATTCTGCAACGCACTTGAAAAGATTCAAATAGAAAGGTTTTGCAGTAAATAATGCATGTATATATGTATGCATGCATGCAAACAATTTTAAATTATGGTTTTTTAACGACGCTCGCAACTGCCGAGGTTATATCAGCGTCGCCGGTGTGCCGGAATTTTGTCCCGCAGGAGTTCTTTTACATGCCACTAAATCTACTGACATGAGCCTGTCACATTTAAGCACACTTAAATGCCATCGGCCTGAGCCAGGATCGAACCCGCAACCTCGAGCACAGAAGGCCAGCTCTATACCGACTGCGCTACCCAGGTATTTGTGTATGTATGTATGTATACTTAGAGTATGTATATGTATATCGTCGTTGTTCCTGCAATAACTCCTAGGCCTATGTGACATATTGATCGATTTTCAGAGTTTTGATCTTTTAACCCGTCAATTCCCAGTGTCACCTACAAGTGCAGTTAATTCAAATGGCCTTATAAAATCTTTGAATTGATATAAGAAGATAGTGTTTGAATTATAAACAGTGTTGGAACGTTCGTTTTCAAATTTAGCCAACAACTGTCGTTTAATGTGATTGTTGACCGTTATTACTCATTATTTGAGATGGAAGCGTCACGGAGTGAGGACCCTTCACCACCAGGATCTTCGAAGCAAAGAAATAATGTGAAATGGTAAGTTAATGTAATTAATTCTTAGCAACTCGATATCCAGAATGTTCTAAGATATTGCTGTTTAGCACAGTCTGCGAATTTATAATGTTATGTCTTTAATTTTCAGTGAAATTGAAGATGTCACCTACAGGTGACACGGGGCATTACAGAATATACATTTCTAACATGTTTCAAAAATACATTTATTTCGTTCCAGTTTGAAACTGCATGAGATTATTGAGATGGTTAATGATGAGAGACCTGCTGCTGACTGTGCTATAGAGAAAATAGTGTTATTTCCACCTGAAGATGGAGATAGAACAGATGAAGAAAGTGGTGACGAAACGGAAACCAACATGAATCATTTACCAGGCCGTATTTTGAGATCAACTGTGGAAGTGAATGTAACTACTACTTCAATATCTGAAGCTGAAGAAGTGCCTGCAGTAAGAAGTAATTTGGGACAACAATCGTCATCTGAGGAAGTATCAAGAACTGATGAACAAGAGAGCACACAAAGGCAATGGTCAGGTAATGAAAATTATTTTCACTTGAAATCTGGAAGAGGTGATTGTGATGAAAAAGTGGAAAAGCAAGAATTTCACAACCTGACACTGGTTCAATGCTTTGAATTGGTTTTTAGTGATAATATTATTAATATAATTGTAGACATGTCAAATTTGTATGCATTACAGAGAAATCATTCACTAAATCTAAATTCGAAAGAAGTAAAAGTTTATGTTGCAATATTACTATTGACCGGTTACTTAACACCTCAATATATGAGGATATTTTGGGAGGTCAAATCTGATACCCACAATGAGATGGTTGCGAATAGCATTCGTAGAAATAGATTTTTTGAAAGTCACCAATATTGGCATATGGAGATAAGTTTGCAAAAGTGAGGCTTTATTTTCACAAACTTATTGCTAATTTTGCAAATAATTACCATAAAGTTACTTCAAGTCATGTTTCGATAGACGAGACGATGGTTCCTTATTATGGGAGGCACAGTGCTAAGCAACACATTCACGGGAAGCCATTGCGATTTGGGTATAAGCTGTGGTCAGCTGCAACACGTAATGGTTATTTGATAACATTTGAGCCATATCAAGGCGCAAAAGCAGCAGCCCTTCCCAATCAAGAAAAAATGGGCCTAGGTGCAGCTGTAGTTTTAGAATTGGAATCTCGTCTGCCCCCAGATTTCAAACTTTACAATCTATATTTTGACAACTTTTTCACGAGTTTGCATCTCCAAAGTGCACTTAGTGAAAGAGGGACTGGAGGAACAGGAACATTGCATGAAAACCGGCTCAAGAAATGTCCACTTATGAACTCATCTGCCTTGAAAGAAAAACTTGGAGCGATGTCTTTTAAAGCGGATAAGAATATCATCATTGTAAGATGGCATGATAATAATGTGGTGACAGTAGCATCCAACTGTCACGGCATAACACCCATACAAAAAGTTGACAGAGTACCAGCAAAAGGTGGTAAAAGATTGAAAATACAAATAGATTCCCCCTCCATGATCCAGAAGTATAACAAATACATGGGGGGCGTCGACCGATTTGATGAAAATGATGATAACTTGAGAGTTGGTCTTAGAGGAAAGAAGTGGTGGTTTCCATTTTTTGCGTTTTGTATTGATCCAGCATGCCAGAATGTCTGGCAAATTATGAAAGAGAGTGAAAATGGAAAGGATATGACATACTGTCAGTTTCGCAGAGCTATTGTTTTGACATGTTGCCAACTGCATGGTAAACCATCAGAAAGAAGTCACTTGGTGAATGCTCCATTGAAAGATCGAGTACCTGTAGAAGTAAAGAGAGACCTTGATGTCGAAGAACACACAAGAGTTGACTGCTCTCAAAGAAGACGTTGTCTGTGTCACCAGCGAACTAGAATCATGTGCAAGAAATGTAACGTAGGGTTACATATTCAATATTGGTACAATTTTTATGCTCATAAATAAATAAAATTACTAACATTATTGCTGTTATTGTACTTAAATATAATGTAATAGAAATAAACATCAAACAAAATTCTGTATACTTGATTTCATATAATAAAATAAATAATACGAACTTATATTGTATATCAAGTCTAGTGTACATTTATCGCCCCGTGTCACCTACAGGTGACACATCTGTTAGGCCTATATATATACGAAAATTAAAACCAAAAACATATGTGATCATATATTCAACACATCAGCACATAATTAAAAAAAAATTACTAAGAAAATATCATTATTTTAACAATGGGACTTGGAGAGTTAAGTAACTTAAATAGTGATACAGCAAATAATAAAATCCCCTATATGCAATTATATTGCTGTGTTTCGAAAATGTAAGTATTCACAGTCTCCTATGTACGGCTGCCATAGGATGAATAAATGTGTTTATTCTTCCTACTGAAAATTTTATATTTTGCACATAGAAGTTATTGCATTATATATATATATATATATATATATATATATATATATATATATATATGTATATATATATTTGTGTGTATGTGTGTGTGTGTGTGTGTGTCGTTCAGTAAATCGCGAAATTTGGACCTTCGTGAGGATATTGACATGCCGCGCAGAAATGAAACCGTCAGTTTCCTCTCATTAGATCAAATGGCTCAAACATCTGAATGTCTCCTCGAACACGCTCCTTTCCGCATGACAGATAGACGGCTGAGCCGTTTGAGCTACTATGGCGAGACTAGAGGTCACTCTTCTGAGCGGCATATCAATCTCTTTACGAACGTTATCATGTGAATCGCGCTATGAAACGACTTCCAAGAGTCGACCTATTACTTTTTTCTGGTAATGCGGAATGAAGAAAACATCAAATGGAAATCCTTTCAGCAACTTATTTCAATTTCCTTCAACATATCGTAGTATAATTCCCGTAACAAACTTCCGACAAAAGCGAAAGACCGGACACATCCTTCACAAACTATTCCCTTGTATAAATGAACATAGAACTATTGCTCGAACCTTGCTTCCAAACTTGCATAAGAGATATTCGCGTACCAACCCATGAATATTCCAAAGACTTCAACTTCAATTACGATACATATAATTTAAGCAGCGGATAATACATTGATACTGAATTAGACGGAGTTGTGCAATAATAGACCAACCAACAATTAAAAAAAAAAGATATATTTGCACAAATCTATTGATGGTAGGTTAATTTAACTCGAAAAAATTCAAGAATAGGATATCTGAATTTTGCTGCTATTTATAAGCAAAAATTCGTTTGTCATAAAATTCATTTATTTACTTTGCTTTGAAATATTAATTCAACTGCTGGTCTCTTATTAAATATCTGTTAGTCTTTTTTTGGTATTATCCTGCTATTTTTTTGTAATAGTGGGAATATTATAATACTTTTTGAATAAAATGTTTTATAAAACAAAAAACATTTATTCCAATGGCCAATATCTCGAAAGAGGTTTTTGGAGCTTGGTCTATTATTGCGTAACTCAGTCCAATTCAGTTGCAATAACCAAATAATTAACAGAAAATCGGGTACAGTCGTATGTCCTGTCATTCTTTGCAAATTGTGTGGATTAACTCTTGAACCAATTCCAATTACAAGAGAACGAAATATCTAACTCTAAAACCAAGAAAATCTAGCACATGTTATATGAACTTCTTTGCTTATTTTTAGACTCTTCAATTAGTATCGAATTGTACTATCACAGACTGTACGGACCGATTATTTAGTCCTGACAGCTCAGCAACGCGAAAGAGGGGAAGTAATAGGAGGAGTGGGGAGAGTTCCGGAGTAGAGATAGGGCGAGCGGTCGGTAAAGGCAAGCGAGTGAATAACCCAAACATCCTTTGCCGTAACTAAATGGACTCGCCTGTCCCACGCGCACATCTCCGGCGACTGTCAGGACTAAATAATCGTACTGTAGATAATTTTGTTTTTTTTTTTTTTCGTACACCAAGTTTATGTCATGCAATGATTAGTGATAGACTATTTCTCCTGGCGGGTCAGAAGAACGGATGCCCGCTACCTTGTTTTGTCATCGCAGTCAAGTGTTACGAAATATGATGTCAGTGAGTCATTTATAGAAATGGAGCCTTCATCAAATTCGGACCGTCCCAGCCTTCGCTAATTTTGAAATTTGAATTTATTTTCTTGTGAAGAGCACCTGCAAGGTGGAATTCATTACCTCTTTGACAGTTAAATGGCCAGAAAAATGATCATGAAGGTTAAATTTTGGTGTGAGCGAGAAACGGCGAGTACATTTTTGCGTGGAGCAGAAAATGTGCTGTTACGTAAGCGAATCTAAACACAAAATCTCTTAATTTATTTCCCTTACAAACAAAGATCCAGGGGTGCGCGATAACCTGACCAGCTCGCGAAGATTATTCTCATTGGTCCACATAAGAGACTTCATAACCAGACAGCGGATTTTCGGTCCCGATACTGAACGTTAGGTGTACGACAGTTGCAAAATGTCATTGAACTCATTGCTACGCTCCCTCTGTACGCTTGTCGCGGTGTAGGGACCGAAAATCCGCTGTCTGTTCAAAACTGACGATTGAAAAATGTATTTTCTTTTTCCTCTGAAAGATAAATTGGTTAAACACTAGTGTGCTTTCAGTACTGTCTGTTTGTTTTCAAATAATGATCCATTAAGTAATGAAATAACGAAAGCAATTAATCTAAAATGAACCTGAGTATATTGAGCGTGGAACGTATAATCCAAGTTCTATTCCGAAGTGATTAAGAAAACTATAAAAAGGAGCAACGACTCTAAAGTCTTCCTGGCACGAATGCGCACATCTAAGTACAGTCATTTTCTGATTCTGGAGGCACCGCGCCCTGTTAATTGGGCGTGAGAAGTGATTAAATTAGCCTACATCAATAGACAGGCTATGCAGGCGTACTGCTTGGCTCAAGAATTTTATTTTGAAATTAACTTCTAAAATAAAAATGAAACCACTATCTTAATGAACCCCGGTTCAATCTTGGGTAAAACCCATGAGATATGGTGGTGAAAACGTTGAGTGGGTCTGAATTCGATTTGGGGAGGGTAAACATTAATGCAGGTCAGCATTTTATTTTACACTCTTCATAAGTTTATCCTGGCTTCACAAGTTTTCGCGAACTTCGAGAAATATTCAGAACCTCTCATCAACCAAACATTTTCAACTGCCATTCATCTATACTTTCTGATAAGACCACCAGAGACCTGTAAAGGCATCTGTTGGAGATGAGAAAACGCCATGAAAGATAAAATACTAATAAACATTTCCCTCAATTCTTTCGAGTAACAGTAGTAAAGGGTATTGTTATTTCCTCTTCCGTAATCTACAACACAGTGTCACCGAATTTATATTATTTCTGAAATAAGTCATGGTAACTCCGCGCTTGAATTTAAGAATCTCACATAAGTTACAGAGAAAAATATGAGAGCCAACGAAATAAAGCCAATGATTAATAATATTTAATGCAAATGAAGGGTCCACGAAAAGAACATGCCGAGTCACTCTCCTTAAATTTTATAGGGGAGCATTTCTCACCTTTAATGCACTGATACGACATCATTAGTTTACATCTCATCAGTTTAAGTTACTCCGTTACAATGCAGACTTTTTGCTATTCTGATTTACTATGAAGATAGTTAAATTTATGAGTAGGACCAGGAAGTTCATATATTTGCATATATTTTTCCATTAGCTGTAATTAATTGCTGATTAACTATCTTCACGAATCATCACAGTTAAGCTTATCAAACCAAATTTTATGTTGCCCATATTTGCATATATTGACTTTTGAAATAAATGCATAATATTTATAATATTGTATTATTGTGGCATAAAGCTGATTTTATGTTGCATAAAAAACATAATTTGGATTTTTTTTTAAATTAAAGCATCTTATTCTAGTCTTGAAAACTGGTATTGAGTGAAATTATTATAATTATTTTTACCAGAAGGGTATTGAAAGTTTCGCGGAAAACCTAGCGAATCTCACGGCACATTAGTGTGCCTAAAGCAGTAACGCCCTTGGAAAGGGTAGGCATATCCTTAAATGTGGCGTTGCAAGTGTTTGAAGAAACAATATCCAGCCTAAATTCCGTCCCTAGTAGTGTAGGGGAAAAGCTTAAGGACAAAATAATTTACACGATAATCTTGGATACGAACAAATGTGCAAAATTAGAGATATTTTAAATGGAAAATTCCAGTGAATTATCTTTTACTGTGGAACATTAGCAGCATTTAAGTATGCCCCAGTAACGCCTTGCGACGTAGAGAGAAGCTGTTCAAGATACACATCTATCTTCAGAGGCAATAGACACTATCTATTGAAAACCTACGCCATATACGTAATTATCGTGAACTGCAACTGAACGCTTCTTTTGAACAGCGAATCACATACTTCAGCCTCTCAACAATAAATGCGAGGTTAATCTCATCTAGTTTGTATTATTATTATTATTATTATTATTATTATTATTATTATTATTATTATTATTATTATTATTATTTAATGATATATCAAGAAATATAGAATTGTATCAGTGCATATTTATTCGCATATTTTAAATTTTTAAAGGCATACTTGCATGGCATATTTAGTAGACTTTTAGAGCATGAAGTTCCTGGCTGTATTTATGAGCTAGCAGATGAGACCAAAAAAGAACAAACAAAAAGTGACTTAGATTGTTCTTTCCGTGAACCTTTCAAATTTTTGGTGAATCTTTCTTCTGTCCCAGCCACTAATAAATAAATGAAAAAATACCTTGAAAATGCCTTGTATTTATAGTACTGATTAGTAGAAATTGATGTGATCACTGGGAGAGCTGTAAGCTTGCCCAACCCGCCCAAAGTACGTATCTTACTTATATACGAAAATCGTCGTGCGTGAACAAAGAATACCGCCATATTTCTTTAATGTAACAGTGGGTTTCAGTGTTGCCAACATAGTAATAATACTACACACCTAATCAAACCAAACCTAACCTTTCTCATAATACTACACACTTAATCAAACCTAAGCTAACATGTCACATAATACACACCTAATCAAACCTAACCTAATCTGTCACATAATACCACACACCTGTAGTAACATACCTCACATTTAGAATCATTTCGTTTTCATGTATTGCCGGCTCTGCCAATCGTGTCGGTTTCCATCTAGTGGATCGTACTAATAATACTAATTCGAAGAAGCAATGGCCACTTTCATAATAATTACATTTGACATGTTTCGTGATATACTAAATGTGTTAATGTAGTAATAATTCTATATATGGTACAATAAGATATGAAATGTGTTGTGGTTGTGATAAAAGTATTGAAAATTCCTTTATAGCGCCACATTGGCAGTGATAAAAGTGTGCAATATTCGTTCAGTGGCTGGTGGAGGCTCTAGATTGACTAATTTTTTTTATTCAGGGTTGACAAACGTTCCGAATTTTAAGGAAAATTCCTGTATTTAACACACACCCTATGTCCCGTGTATCATGTTAATTTGTTTAGAAGATGCCAATTTTTCGTTGTTTTCAAACTGTGACGTTTTCAAAAATACTAGCCAAGGTAAACACTAAACTTACTGAAAGTTTTCCCAAATTTCTTCGTAACTTCTATGGAGTACGTTGAAAATGGCTACATTCTTCTAATTAAAATTAGTTATAAAAGAATAACCTTAGATCATAAAATAGAACCGATTAATGATACAGTAAACACTTGGGCACTGGTATTGAAATTTAAGTGATAAACATAAACGAGTTCCGTGGCAATATACTGTCGATGATTCCTTCTAAATTAGTAAGTTATCATAAATTACACGAGGAACAATTTCAAGTATAACCTATGGAGGGATAATGCCACATTTCTCCTAATTACTAAATTTCTACTGAAACATACCAGCTTCATATTCATTTTTCTCGAAGGTTTTTCTCAAATTTCTTGAAGCCGACAGACATGACAGCAAGTCTTCACTTGGTTTAATTGAGAGGATTTATTTACTTCAAAACACTTTGTTTTATATCTTTCAAAGACTTGTTAATGTTCTAACTTAATGAAGGAGTCTTCTAATGGCAAATAAAATCTGTAACACAATTCCACATCTGTATTTCCAAAATACAAACTTTATGTATAAAATTAAAATTCGTTTATTAAAAACTGAATATAAATGACATTACTTTTTTCGCAAAAATTATATAATTTACACGTAGAAATGTTTATATGGCAATATGTTTTCTTTAGGTGTATTCCGGTTTTAAATATCTGGCAACATTATACTGAGTACTACGACTTTCATTGCTAATTTCAATTCACCACTGCTTAGCTATCACGTCATCTCGACGATCAGTAGTCCGCGTACAGTACTTTTAGGACATTCTATCGCTGTGAAGTAACGGCTGATTCACAATAAACCGGGAACGGAAAGGACAAAGAGAACGAGAACGGAAATATTGTTAAAATAAATGTATTTAAATGTGAGCATTCACAGTAGTTAATTGTGAATGCTCATATTGAAATACATTTATTTTAACAATATTTCCGTTCTCGTTCTCGCTTCCGTTCCCGGTTTATTGTGAACCAGCCTTAACGGTTAGCATGTCTGACCGTGAAACGTGCGGGCTTTGGTTCAAGTCCTGGTTGAGACAAGTTACCTGGTTGAGGATTTTTCAGGGGTTTTCCCTCAACCCATTTTGAGCAAATGCTGGGTACGTAAAGATTAATTTTTGGTCCTACATAATTCATCTGTTATGGTAACAATTGTTATTAGAGGAGAAAAATTCGCTCCGGCGCCGTGGAACGAACCCGGGTCCTTCGTTATACGTACTAAGTGCTCTAACCACTGAGCTACACCGAAATCCAATCTACAGCATCGGATAAAATCCCTCCCCTCTAGTGTTTTTCTCTTTCTGGCCTCACTCCATGTTCGACATATATGTTGACATATTACGATTATATTAAGTCAACTGCCATTATACAAGGAGCGTACTCAATTGGGTGACTTGGTGGCCGGGATTCCACAGTATAGGCACTGTTGGACGAAGAATCTACCTGAAGATTAAATTTTGATCCTACAGAATTTATCTGTTATGGTAACAATTGTTTTTAGAGGAGAAAAATTCGTTCCGACACCGGGATCGAACCCGGATCCTTGGTTGTATGTACCAAGCGCTCTAACCGCTGAACTACGACGATGTCTTAACTTACGGACTGCAGTTTCATCTTCCGTATATCTGAGGGGCTTTGGGTGGCAGATTGCATTGGGATATATTTTCCCGGAGTCCTATAATTTTCATCCCAACTTCAATTTCAACACTACTCCGTTATTACCACATATCGATGGATAAGAAGTTATACATCGTATCTACAAAATGGTCATTTACTTTAACTACAATATTATTTAGATTAACGATATTACTATTGTGTTAACAAAATTGGAGAGTTAACTAATATTTTGTCCTCGAGTACAAAATCTTGCAAAGCAGAAGTAGGCCTATACAGTATATAAATATTTTGTCTATTTTGGGAAAAATTAATTTTTGAAACAGTTGCTTTATTCACCTGCAAGTTTACAGATGCGAGATATCACTTCTTGCCTATGTAATTTCTTCGCTGTTATACTCGATGTACAGAGATAAAGGGATATAACTGCATAAATTTTGAACTAGTAAACTATAAAACTAATAGACAAGTTCGAATAACCGTTTCTCAATCTATAATGATTATGGAAAAAAATCGAGTTTCTATTGATATATTGAAAGCGGATACGTTGCAACAGCACAATGTTTGATTCCCCATAAATTAAAAACATATCTAGGTGCTCACGATTTAATTTTGGCACTGTCCTTATTTGACTTCATCTTCAGAATTCTACGAACAGACTGGCGACTGTCACAAGACTTGCTACTGCTGAGGTACAACGTAAGAACGCAGATAAAAACAGTGTACACTTGCCGAGCAACCCTTAAGTGCTACGTTGCCAATTTTCTCTTAAGTTTCCGTCACACTGTAAATGCGTTTTTAATCAGTTCATTTTGTACGTTATTACAAAAATGAAGCGTTTTTCGAAGAAATGAAGAAGGAATACTTTTTTTCGGCTTTTCTTGGCGTTGATATCTTACCATTCATATGTCTCAATACACAAGTTTTACCGTAAATTGTATTCAAATTTTAAACACATTATTACTTTTCGGCTAAACCGTTATTCAAGTCCCAAAATAACGTTTGACTTTTTGGTTACTTACAACCTAAAAATTCTGTAAGCTGTAAACAGCTGTAAGCCGCACATGCTTACATAATTAACACGAGTAAGATCGCCATTTAATCAATTATTTACATTCAAGTGTTAAAAGTAATGTACGAAAGATTCAGCATGGACTAAAAATTCTGTTCTTAAAATTAATGCAGTTATACTCCTTTCAACCTGTATATAAATATAACATAATTGAAGAGTGTAATCCCAAAACCCTTTAATCCATTTTTATGAAGGACTGGGCTAGTTTTTTTTTTTATCCACAGGTCTACGGACTGAGCGAGTTTTCAAGTGACATGCACGATAACACAAACTTTTAAACAAGGATTAGCGTTGTCTTGGAAGAAAACAAGCTTAACCCTAGAATACTAACGATATTCTATACCCGTGCATACCAATCATGAGTAAAATTTATTCATATATTTTTCAATCACCACTAAAATCTTAAGGGAGTATTTTATGATTACCTTCATGTTTCTTTTATGTGGATAAGAAATTTGAGCATAATATATTGTGAGAATTAAGATTCAAACATCAATTTATACAGTATTTACTGTATTGTTGAAGCACAGTATCTCTATATTTTTGAACATGAAATTCAGAAAGAAGTGAAATCGTGCGGAGTGAGTAAAATTTACTTATGAATAGTGCTCTACGGTTAAAATATAATCCCAAATCACACATAGATTGCTCATTCCTGTGTTAAAATCGGTTGCACTTTGAAGAGAACAACCGCCAGGATCGCCACACGTTCGCCGTAAACGAACACGAGATGGCAGTACAGTCGCTAATGCAATTCAAATGGGAGTTATGACGTGACTTCTTATGTAACTAGATGGCAGCATAGTAAACCTGAAAAAAGTTATTACCGTCAAAGCCTATAACGCAGAGCAATCTGGGTATATATGATCTAGGATATAATCATAGAGGTCTTAAACACAATCATATTTACGTATAGGTAAATCATAAAAATGGCCAAATGGATTGGACTATTCAATTACAATTAAACCAAAAAAATATTAATTTCTCACATACTGTAACTTGATAAAGTTTCATAGCTCACTTTTTTTCTCCTTCTAATTCCAAAAATAACATTTTCTGAATTATGAATATTAAATAGATCAACGCCGGATGTTCTATTCCTTGTTCATTTTCTGAGATTCGGTGGCGATCTGTAGAAATAACGTATTACATCGCATCATAAGCAAAGGTTAAAATTTACTGGTTGAACGTTAAGCCACAAGAGGATTCGTCGCTTACTCCTCAGTTTTCCAACGTTACCTATGTTATGCATGACAACAAACACTTGCATAGAGAATGCATATTTTATTTTAAATTGACATACGTATGTCGACCAAATACGAACATTTTAAAATCAATAGATTACACAGAATTTATTAGTGTAAACAACGCATCTAAATCAAACAGAACGCTAAATGCTACATAATTAATTACGTACATCAATATCATTCAGCGTTTATGTATTTACTTTAGACATTTTGTAATCGGTCAATTGGTTTAACTAAATATGCACATCGATACATTATTTTTATGAAAATATTTATGTAAATAGGGATATGAAAAATAAGTCGGAACCTAGAGAGCTCAGAGATATAAAACGCATTTACCAAGAATTTAATTGTTGGATGCTGTTACGCAGATTCAAGAGATTTATCTTTCCCTCATAAACATTCAAAACTTCCAGAAGTCACGCAGTATTCTAAAACGACCAACAAAAAACATAACAACATCGAATGTATTCCCCAAAGGAATTTCAATCTAAGTGGCATTTTTCTATTCACAAGCTCTGTAGCTCTTCTCTATTCGAAGTCCACCACTGTGGAGTAACGGTTGGCACGCCTGATCGTGAAACGAGCGGGTCCGGGTTCAAATCCTACCCGGGACAAGCTACCTGGTTGAGGTAATTCCCGGGGTTTTCCCTCAACCCATTAAGAGTAAATGCTGGGTAACTTTCAACCCTGAACCCATTTCGCTGGCATTATCACCTTCATCTTATTCAGACCCTAGATAATTTTAGTAGTTGATAAAGTGTCGTAAAATAGCCAATTAAAAATTCTCCATTCGAGCAACAAGACTTCGATAACTCTACAGAGAGATTCCCATTATTTCCATATGGATATTCTGTCCTGAATGAAAAATCAAAACCATGAGACTTTGCATTCTATAGCATTACAAAAAGAGGAAAGAGTGCCACAGAAAGTTAGACCGCATCTGTGGCTTAAGGGCTAACTTCCATACAGTGAGTTGGGTTTTTCTCGGAGCATTTCCGTCCTTCTCCATCATTCCACCAGCACACTCCACCTCCCCTTTTTTTCTATTATCTACAATAATTAAAAATAGACTGAGTTGAAGTCCTGTTGGTAGCGGGTCCTACGTGTTTCCGATGCTGATATAGGAAGGGCTTGGGACCCTGGGCAATGGGGCTCTTCAAGCTACTTGTTTACGGATGGGACCTGGCTCTATAAGGGCTGACGCAGGATGACCCACCTGTCAACATCGCATTCACGAATGGAGCTACATGTCGAACTTGCGTTTCTGATATTAATGATTGTATTTGTACGTCTGTAGGAGAAAGTAAACATTAGACATGTCTAACTTATTTTAAGTGATGATGTCATGATAGTATTTCCTTTATGAAGAAATATTTTTCTTGTCTAGTCGTAACAAAGATAGCGCAGGAGGAGTTATAGTGTTTGTCTTCAGTAACATAAATCAGTGTTTTCACTTCGAAATAATTCAAAATGTTTCTCTTCATTTTATAATATGAAGGCTAAAATACATTACTGTATGTACTAAATTTCTACTCAACTTTCGTTCTCATTAACCTTACTTACAAATGGCTTTTAAGGAACTCGCAGGTTTATTGCCGCCCTCATAAGCCCCCATCGGTGCCTATCCTGTGCAAGATTAATCCAGTCTCTATCATCATATCCCACCTCCCTTTAATCCATTTTAATATTATCCTCCCATCTACGTCTCACCCCCCCAAAGGTATTTTTCCTCCGGTCTTCCAACTAACACTCTATATGCATTTCTGGATTCGTCCATACGTGCTACGTGCCCTGCCCATCTCAAAGGTCTGGATTTAATGTTCCTAATTACGTTTCATTAACCTACATACAATAAAAAAAGGCTACAAACTATTACAATTTTTACTAAAATCATTTGGGGTATTTCAGAAACAACACATATCCACGAACTTTCGAGCACCCTGGCGGTCTCAAATATAATTAAAGGTTTCTTCAAAATATTTATAAATATTGCAACTCATATAAAAAAATTCACTCCAAAAGAATACGAACGTATATCCAATATTTCTGAGCTGCAGACAGTTTTCTTACAGTTTTCTAAATCTTTTAGCTAAAGACGTGTGGTTTCTCAAATAACCGATTTAATTTCTCGACCATTTTAATGCACTCCATAAGAAGTTTGACTCTGTTCTGGTGAGAGATCTTTGTCTAGATCGCGTGCAGTATAGAGCCCTGCATTTTCGCTCGAAGCGATCATGTACAGTAGTTGGCTATTAAACCGCTAGATGCCGCGAGTGTACGAGACTTTAGCGCTTGCCACCAAACTTCGAGCGAATGATGCTCGCGCCGAGTGAAACACACTTGTAACACTTGCCCCAGCAAGCATGGATAGGGAACCTAGACAGATTGTGGAGGCTGAACTTTAAACCACGAATACAAATTAGAAATTAAGTAAGTCATTATATCTCAGATGTGATTTGTGGGAAAAATTTCTTACAGAACGAACATAAATCATCATAATTTCGTTGCTCTCAGTTGTTATTCCTCTATTTTTTTTTACTTCCGAACCAAATATATAATTTTATATGGTATTTAGACTACACTTGTGTAATTTCTATTTTTGGTGCAAAGAAAATTTAATATAGAAATTATTGAATTTTAATGTAGTGTATAAGAGAGAAAATTAATAATTAATGTTCATTCATATAGCATTTGAAATCTGAGAAGAAAGTAAAATTGGGTACGAAGTATAGTAAATAGAGTGACAAGTCAGAACGAACATAAATACTATTTTATTACCTTATCCTTAATTATCCCATACAAGATATGTAACTCATCAGGTCACAGTAAAGAGCACTTCAGACGATGTTCGCTTCTGAGTAAAAATTTAACACTTCTCGGTTGCTTCCTGTGAATTTCCCTCCAAGCGAGCATAGTAAGGTCGTCAAGTGCTTTAGAGCGCTCTTCGCTCGAAGGAAAAGCCCTTGAGTGTGCAACCTTCTTCGCTCGAAGGAAAAGCCCTTGAGTGTGCAACCTTCGAGTGAGCGAAAAATTTGCAGTGCTCTGGTGCGGTATGACCCCAAGCACGGCAGAGCATGATCGCCCAATGATTCCGCCATACATGTCTGTGTAAAGGTAAGCGTTCACTACATCGTATCGCCCTCCTCGGACGAATCGCACGCAACGGATATTTTAAGTGGAGTGCGTTCACTGTAATTACTCTACTTCATCGCCTCATCGGATTCCCTATCAGCTGTTTAAAACACGACGTCGTACGATATTGACATTGCTGAAAATAAAGGCGTTTGAGGTTAGGTCTATTAATTATGACTGTTAGCGAATAATAATTTGTAATTGTTTCATGCGTCTTAATTGAAGAGGAAGAAACGAAAGAGATATTGGTTACATAATATAAATGTAAGAAACGACTTGATTACTGTAATGGGAATGCCTCAAATTATGTAATTCTTCGCAGTTTTCTACAAGCGAAATAAGTTTTCCGTCTGCCATTTTGGCGCGACACTGAACATGGCACTACATAATAGTAACAGTTGACCAATTAAAATTGATTTATTAAAGGAGGCCATGATCGCACGCATCGGAAAAGTTGCTCATCCGAGAAAAGTGGACAGATTTGCCGAGAGCCGATGCGCGCGATACGATGCGATGTAGTGAACGCGGTTATATAAGAATTACAGCAAAGATTATCTTTGTCCGATCCGTGCGATTCGTCCGATGAGTGCGATACGATATAGTGAACGCTTACCTTAAGAAATCGGTCAAATGCGGAATGAAATGTAACCATTACCTAAACCTGTCCCACTACCCTAGTGGCTGAGTGGTCAGACTTCCAGCTTACCTCGCAGGCAACTCGGTTCGAGTCCCAGTCTGGTCAGGGATTTTTCATTGAAAAGTCCATAGTGACACTTGTGGCGGACAAGGTCTCAGTTGCTGTTTTCTCGGGGTTCTCCCGTTTTCCCCATATTAGGCATCTACATCATTCCGTCACCATTTATCCATTTCGTCATTTTTCCATAGCATTTTCCGATCGCCAACTGGAACTAACCTAGGGACCAGTGGGGTGGCATGCTGAAAACATGGGTACGCAGCGAACCTTAGTGTAGTCAGCCGGTGTGGGTTTGGGAATGCACCTAGCTTAAGGGTTAGCGCAATAGATCGTAACAAGTCGCAGTGCTAGGCCATAGTGCCCCCTCCCGTAAATTCCATTACATTCCAAGTCTGTCACATCATCCGTCACGTTGCACATTACTCATTCATTTAGTGTTCTGCCCAAGAGCAGGTCTTTCACTGCAAACCCAGCTTTCTCCAATCTTTCCTATTTTCTGCCTTCCTTTTCGTTTCCTCCCATGATCTATATATCTTAATGTCGTCTATCATCTGATATCTTCTTCTATCCCGAACTCTTCTCCCGTTCAATTTTCAAATTTGAATGTGGTTGGTGGTTCAATTGATGTTATATTGGACGTGTGCGTAATAGAAGTGGAACTCGTTGATTTAGGCCTACATGGTGTATTCAACTTATTCAGAATTTCCGAATGAATAATTTTAAAAGGAATAATTATTGAATGTACAATTTTCAAATTTGAATGTGGTTGGTGGTTCAATTAATGTTATATTGGACGTGTGCGTAATAGAAGTGGAACTCGTTGACTTAGGCCTACATGGTGTATTCAACTTATTCAGGATTTCCGATTAGTGCTCTTCATTTATTTGTGAATCGGATTTCAGAAGATGCATAGGCATGATCAGTGATTTTTATTAATTCTTGTTCTTGAATGCCAATGCGAGTCATATTTGAAACTGCTGTGCATCGACTGGAGTGGTTTGTAATTATATATATATATATATATATATATATATATATATATATATATTTTTTTTTTTTTTGACGTCCAGACCAGCGCAGTTTCAAATGTTGGCAAACAAAGAAACAAATGCTAGGGACGCGATAAAATTAAACAAATGCTAGGGACGCGATAAAATTAAACAAATGCTAGGGACGCGATAAAATTGTGCGATAAGCAGCCATGATTGGTTGAAATACGTCCTTTCGTACCGTTTTATTGGTCAAAAGTAGTATGACGTAGTAAGAGTGTAATAGTCTAAGATAACAAGCTGCACTTACATTTTATAAAAGATATTTTATCACAGAAACTTTTATAAAAGGAAACCCATTGCACTGTCATATATTTTATAATATACTGTATATTAACTGTACACGGAAAAAAATGATGAATTGAGTTGCCGGAACATTCAGCGTCATATGTCATTGTTGTATGAAACTTAGAAGGCAGACCGGACCTAGACGATACGTAAACACAGAAACAAAGCGAATACAGTGTCATTATATGAGTATATCGTGTATAGCAGTCATGTCAATTGATTCCCATAGGCGCAAGCGCACGCTTTATAGCTCAGGAGAGCCTGAGCGCTTTACAGCGGAAAGGAAAGAGACAGACGAAAGTGGTAGTATATGCCGCTTGGTCGAGCTATATTCAGGGATGGCAAGCACTGATTCAATAGATAAAGGGAAGAGAACTTATTAAAACTGTATCCGTGTTAATTTTTAGATTTGTCTGAGAAGTATAAGTGCATTATAAGAATGTAGGCCTAAGTTTCAATTTTAACGCACATTTTTCACAAGTTTTTTTTTATTCCAAAGGAATATTTTCTCAACTTTTTTTTCATAGAAAAGTGAAATTTTCATATATAGGTCTATTTCTTTAGTAGCCTTCCAGGTACTGAAACAATCCTTTCGTAAATCTAATATATCGTAAATACGTATTACTGAAGATAGTGTATTACAAATTTTGAAAATATTCTCGTGGAAAATGTTTGTAAGGAAATGAATCAACAAAGCAACTATTGTTACATCATAAGCAAAAGATATGTGCCCATATGTTGTAAAAATGTAAGTTCTATAGCTTCAGCAAGTTTCGAGAAAATAATTTAATAGTCTGATGATAGGAAGTTGTTCACCAATATCACCTTAAACGCATAATGCGATAAGAGTTTTGTTATGGAATATTAGTTATACTTAAAATATATACAATACCAAGGTAACTTTGCTTTGTACTATAATATTGTTTTGATTAGTTCATTGATTACTTTTATAAGGCTAAAGATACAATCAATATCAATTCCAACTTATGTCATACTCAAATCTCTTTTTTTTTTTTGGGGGGGGGATATCACTTCCTTTATGAATGATGTGTTTCATCTACTTAGTATAGTATAGTTGTACTGTTATGGAATCAATGTGAATATTCCTTCTTAATTCTTTATTATGTCATTAACGTTTAAAACACAACTGTAATACTAAGAAATTGGTATTAGTACTTTTGTTTTACAGACAATATAGGTATCTATAATATCAAACAGAAAGCCACATAAAAATAACGACATAAAATTTCACGTTCCGTTTGAAGTTTGTGCACCACTGTTTTCTTAATCCAACAGGCTGCTTATTGCTCCTTCCATACCAAGCGCTTGATGTCCGCGCACGACGTCAAGGTCAGAAAAATGCGCTTTCTTTCACATCACTGGTGTATAGTATACGTTCACATACAGGAAGAAATACACAATGTTATCTGACAGTGGTGTATCTATATTTGAAGCGAAAATTGGAAGTAAAAAAAAGGAGAGTCTATGGGAGATTGACTGACGTAATGAAAAAATTACGGCGGTCATCACATGAAACAGGTTCATCCTGTAACTGTAAGGTGTTTGAGTGTTTCAAATTGCAGAAAATGAGAGAAGTAAGATTATTAATACTTTAAGTCTCTACAATCTACAGATGAACAAAGTTCCTATTTATGTAGTTATTAGGCTACATTTTATTAATTCATTCATTCATTAATTGAGGACTTCACCCGAATAACGGCGTATAACCTTATACGCCCGTTTTCCGACGATCAAGGGATTAGATAGTTGAATGCGTATAGTACACTGTAGTAAATTTTCGTGAGTCTAGCTTCAATACGTAACACAGGACACAATGTTACGTGTTTACGTTGAACGAGTGAACGCAACTACTACAGCGGCAGTCACATGCTGTGCAAGCCGTACTGTAGTAGGCTAGTATTCGATGTTTAGGCCTGCTTCAGGTTGTCAGTTGCAGCATGACCGGAAATATGGGAAAAAAGAAGCTTGTGAGCAAAACTAAATGGAAAACCGAAGAAAGGAAAATTAATAGAAACAGTGGCAAGTCATACACAACTTGTACAGGCAAGGAACTGGAAAAGAAGTCATTTACACTGGTAAGGAGATGATGTATGAAAATGTGTACACATGAAATTTCAAAGGACGATCAACTCTCTATTTTTAAACGCTTTTGGGACATGGATTCGAAATTAGAACAATATCATTTTATTACTTCTTGCCTTGAAAGAGTGAATCTAAAAACTAAGAAGCTTCAGTCTTTCAAGAATAGGGATAATATTTGGGAAGATAGTGTTTTCTGTAACGGAGGTAAAAAAATTGATGTTGTTAAAACTTTCTATTGAGTCTATTACAAATTTCAGAGAAACTATTAACAACAGTTCAGAATAAACTGTTTTCCGGTGACATCCTCAATGACAAAACGGGTACACACTTAAATCGTCCTCATACAATCATGATGCAAAAGTACAAACAACTGCAATACACTACATCAGGGGTATTTTCAGCTTGAACCTCATAATCTGCATAATTTGTTTCCTTCAAGATTTGGAAGACGGGAATGGAAGTGTCGCAGCTGAAACTTTTTTGAGTCCAACACAAATGAACCCAGTGTCTTTGAAACCCTCCAAGGCGGAGGACTGAAGAGATCTATTATAGTTTTTAGATGAAGATGGCCAAAGTTGGCTGAACTCAATGTTGAATAAAGTCGGGACATTATTACACAATGATGAAGATGACTCTAGCAACAATAGTGATAATGTATAAAGAAGAAAAAGACATAAAGACAAGAAAACCATAAACTAAAAATGTAATGTTATTTTGTAGGTCTACTTGTGCAATTATTCAATATTTTTATTTAGTATGTTATGGTAAATGTATATTTTATTTTGTTGAATTTATTTTATTTTATTTTTAAGACAAATTATTAATAAAGTACGAGATGTTCCCATATGTAATTAATTTTCATGCAAAGTTAGACACCTAGCGCATCAGAATAATTAAAACCAGCACTAAAACATATTGTCGCCGGAAAAAGGGAATTACAAAGTTCCATATTATATTTATTTACTAATAGCAGAGCATACTAATTGCTATTATGTTTCAATAATTTTGTTCTAAATATCCTCGAAACTATTTAACAGTAATGAAAAACTTTTTCGACGCAACTATGATGAATATGACAGCTTACAAACATTGAAATTAGTTTATATCAGAACTACATTATGCTGTATACGCCCTTATTCGGGTGATGTCCTCAATTTAGTGTTCTACCCAAGAGCAGATCTATCACTGCAAACTCAGCTTCCTCCAAATTTTCCCATTTTCTGCCTTTCTCTTTGTTTCCTCATATTATATATATATAACAATTTATTTGGTTTTCTTCTCTAGCACAATCATTCATTCTCTTATATACTATATTACTCTAATAGTTATTAAGTTAATTAATATCGTAAATTGTATGCATTAAATAACATAGGCCTTATGACTGGATCATAACAAAGTACTATTGAATGACAAACTCTGCTGCGGGTTACTATTAGAGTAGGAGGGGACAACTCCTTGGTTGCCGCTTCTTCCTCCGCGCAAAAAAAGCACAAGGAACCTCATGCGCTCGAATGCTTATTCGTCCTTCTTGCCGTGTAGTCCTCATATATTTTATAAAATATCTTTGTCAAAGAACTTTAATAGTGTAATAGCGAACTTAGCTATACAAATCTTTGGACAAAAGCGCGAGGAAAACCTAAGGGTACGTACACGTTGGAGCAACGATAAACGATAAGAGAAATGATCTAGCGACGCTTTGATATTATCAAAGAATCAAGTGTTCATATCGGAGCAACGAGAACGCGGGAAGCGAACATTTTGATTTATCAGTAGAAATATTCTATGCATCCACTTAATGAGAGAAGATATATAGAAAGTGTCAGCTGCCACGTTCAAGGTTAATATAGGGACATCATTTTATTTTTACTAACATTTTTAATATTAATCTGTCTATACCTTTAGAGAACCGGAAACACCGCTTGCTTCCCCCCTCCAAGACTGGAGTTCGAAGATACTGGCGTAAAACACAAATCACTCTACTAGGTATAGGAAGGAAGAAAAGTAGTTCATCCATTTACGTAAACTAGGAAATATCGCGATTTTGAGTTTGATAATTTTCATTAGGTTTTTCTTTAATCAAAGTACAGTACTGTATTAAGAATAAGTGTTTTCACTCACGAAGTGAGTTATCCATGCGAACGTATTCATTATGCAGTGTATATTATACTGTCTACAGCACATTAGCGTACAATATAGAGAAAGAAGTTAAATTGAAAAATAATCATAATATGAATATTTAAACACAATTTTGAAAATGGTGGCCGTTCATTTCGATACAGGCTTCAGTTCTTTTGTGCATATTATCGCACTATAGACTATTGCATCTAATTCCAATTGCCATTTTCGTCCTTCGTACTAGTAACTCATGTTGAAATAATTCTGTACTTACTCTACGTACTGTAAATTCAATCTTCACTTCTGCCCGACCCGAAAATATAAAATTACTCAGATATGCTATCTACTGTCCGTCCAAGTGGTTATGCCGCAGGATTGTAGAAAGGGAGGAAATCACGTGACAGTTAATTACTTAACGAGGCCCTTTTATTTAAGTTAAATTAAACAGCTGTATAATATTACGTAAACTTCCAATTCCTAAGAGAAATTAATGTTTTCAGAAAAGAGCTAAGACAGCCCAGCTATTACAGAGGGGCGAGCAGAAGCAGGTGGGGGAAATCGGGATGCGACGTAGGCAAACGGACAGTACCTGTGCGAAAATATGATTCAATATTGAAAGCTCTTTCGTCACTGGAGAACGTGAACATATTTCTGGAACGTACTATACTCAGTAACTCAGTACTGCTTACTATCTGCGGTCTTGGTTCTGTGTGGAGTTGGAACTTCCTTAGTAGAAGGGGTGGGAGTGAAGTACATCCAAAAACTCAGGTACAATAAAAATTGAAGTAAAAATAAAATGATGTCCCTGTATAACTTAAATACGTAAAAAATAAAACCCGCTTCTCATCCCAAAGATAGTATAAATTTGTTGTGTTGTGATTGGTTCTTGTGATCACATAACATAGGACGAATAAATACACAACTGATCAATTTGTCAATATCTACAATAATTAACTTAATAAGCCGAAATAATAATAAATCGATTAATATTCGGATATATTGATAATCACCGGTATTTATACAGATTAATATTATCTTAATCAGAGATCATATAAACGACAAGAGCGAAGAAAATGTAACTTTGCTTTTTCGTCGCTTTTATCGTGTATCTTCGCTTTTATCGTTACTCCAATATGCACACCTCAATAACAATGCATGCTTCAATTCTCTCTGATATAGCATCGCTGCTTCTTTTATCGTTTATCGTAGCTCCAACGTGTACGTACCCTAAAGCGGCGAAGTGACGATTCGGCACTACGCAAAGACATGAGTTGCCATATATTTAGAAACGAAAATGATATTGAATATAGAATTGTAGAATTTGTTGGTGGAACGACAGGGGAAAACAGTACAACTCCGAGACAAGCTGTCAAAACCTTAGCTTTGTCCACCACAAGTGCAAAACCGCCATCTCCGAGACTCGAACTCGTGTCCGCGGTCGTTGCAAGCCAGCAATCTACCGACAGAGACACCAAGGCGGCTTACTTAACACGTGGGTTTTATTGCTTAATTAATTGTTTTCTTTTCGAAACAACCCTCTTAACTTAGAAATTCCTATTCCCCAGATTCACAACATACAATGCAGCTCTGTCGGCACAATTGCTGAGCTTCAAACGCAGAGCTCACAAGTCAATCCTGCCAGACCTGAACACAAAGAAGGGCTGTGTTCGCAGTGTTTAACTTCGATAACACAAGACGCTGTATGCATAACACTTTTCTCGCCAGTTTGTTTAGTATTACTATCTGGTCCGGCCTACTTTTTAAAATGCTTATAAACACGGTTGTTTATGTTCGCCTCGTATAACACCACTGGGAGTTAATTTTAACACACAAGTGGATGTGGAGGCCAGAATCTCTTACTTCTATCCTGTCTGTGCTATTAGCGACCACAACACATGAGCTTCCACCTTCAACATTGCTTTGTTTAATGCCATTAACCTTAAACTGATTCCATATTGCAGGGTTGAAAAAATGGTCTTCATAAATGTCGAACATTACAAAATGAACAATTAGCCCGTGCTTCAATTAAGTGTTGGATTCTAGATTAAATGAAACTTAGTACCGAAACCATAACAACTGATTGAGCATTTTCAATTCGGTTGTTTAACGATGCTGTATCAACTACTAAGTTATTTAGCGCACATAGAATTGATGATAGATTGTATTTCACGAGATGAAAATGATGATTCGCAAGGGATTGCCTGACATTCGTATTATACAGGGTTGTTTCCGATCTCTGATAACGAACTTGAATGACATCATATGCGTCAGCAATTACAACGACAGCTGAATTGCGGCGAGAGGTGACAGAGCAGTAGTGAGTGATTTCATAATCAGAGTGCACGGTGTATCAGAGTAGCAATGCCCAAGAAAATCGAGCCTTTTTGGGCGGGATGCACAACAACTCTTTCCGATGCCAAGTACAGTTACGTCAAAATCATAGGAGCCTGCAAAAAAAGTTGTTTCGTTATTTCCAATAAAGACATCTTGTGTGTACTTAATAAGACCGGCAAAACTCGGATGGAATTAATTCCAGAGTGGATAAAGCAAGCAAATCCACCCCCCCCCCGTCACAGATCCCCGCAACCCACGAGATGATACAAATTAATTCCATTCGAGCTTTATCAATCTTATTAAGTACACAGAAGATGCCTTTCTTGGAAATAACGAAACCTCGTTTATTGCAGGCTTTTTTTTATTTTCACTTAACTGTACTTGGCATCGGAAAGGGTTTTTATGTACCCCTCCCAAAAAGGCTTGATTATCTTGGGAATTTCTACTGTGAATCGCCGTGCACTCTGACTATGAGATCACTCACTACTGGTCTGTCACCTCGCGCCACAGTTCAGCTGTCGTGTGACTCCTGACGCACATGATGTCATTCAAATTAGTTATCAGAGATCGGAAACAACCCTGTAGTTGGTGAAAACTTCTGAATCAAACCAAACCAAGAGCAACTCAGGATTACATTGAAATGATATACGAGCACTGTGCTATACATGCAATTTCTCTTCCTTAGTTTTAGTCTACATTTTCTTTAGAAATTATTGTAATGCTCTAAAAATCTATTTCCAGTTTCTTACAGAATAGCCTAAAAGTTTTCAACTTCCCCGATAACGATAATTGTATTTCGGCATTCTGGTTTGTCTATCTGTCCATATGCATGGATTTCTTATTATTCTATTAATGGATTATTTAAAAATCCTGTATCAACTACGAGGCAGTTTAGTGTCGATGGGATTGGTGATATAGAGATGATATTTGGCGAGATGAGGCCGAGGATTCACCATAGATTACCTGATATTCGTCTTATGGCTGGAGAAAATCGCGGAAAAACCCACCGGATTATCAGCCCAAGCGGGAATCGAATCGCGCCCGAGCGAACTCCTAATCGGCAGGCAAGCGCCTTAGCCGACTGAGCTGCGCCGGTGGCTCGATCGATTTCTTATTAACTATTGGGCGGATTTAGCGCATATTCAGTATCTGGGAATTAATTTATTCAGGAGTGATGCATATTAAATATATTAATACAATATTAACGAAAATGTATTTGAAATCAAACTCACACGCAGATCCAATTCAAGAATTAGACGATTTTCCTTATGACTTTTTGTGTTACGGCGAAAAACAAGTGCTACTGTGAAGATATTTTTCTTGTTAGGAGGGAGGGAACATCGCACGCAATACGACCTTGAGGTCTATTGTACACCCCCTATATGGAATGAGTTGCATTCCCACCGATCCTCTACGCGCACCGACCTAACCACTTGACCCTCTTAACGAACGGTCCCTACAACCTACAGAGTCCATGTACCACTCCTGCTTCGGCAACCCGCCCAAGGCTCCCTTAACGGTCCGAGGCGGAAGTCCTCCTCCGAAAAGGTCTGCCCTGGGTTCCGTTGCAGAACCTATCCATCATCGCATGAATGCAATCCACGGAGGCCGGTCGAGAGATCCAGCAGCTTCGGAGGACCGCCTGTAGAGCGATCTGAAATGCAGAAGAAGTAACGGGATGATGAATGAAAGGATGATAGGGGAGGAAAGGAAGTGGCGAAGATGAGTGGGGTTCCAATCACCTGATAAAGTTACTTGATATTCAACCATAGGAGTGAGGGAAAAACCCCGAAAAAAACTTTACCCAGGCAACTCGTCCCGGCCGGGAATCGAACCCGGGACCGTTGGGTTCGGACTTAGTCAGAAGTTAGTATCCTCGAAATAACTTTTACTATGATAAATTAATAAATTGTTATATGAGGAGCATCGTTTCAATACGTGTTTTCTCCATTCTTAAAAAGTTGGATATGTAGTATTTTTTCCTACGTTCTATGAATGCAGAATTCAATCTACAATCATAACGTAACAAAACTATTTACAATTCATGTTGACATAAGTATATATGTAACAAACTAGTTTTCTCCCAACTTACTACGATATTAAAGGTCACCGGCGTAGCTCAGTCTGCACAGGCGCTTAATTTCTGATCTGGAGTTGCAATCAGGCGTGTATTCGATTCCCGCTTGGCCTAATTACATGGTTTGTCTTTTCCGAGATTTTCTTCAACCGCAAGACGAATATCGGTTAATCTATGGCGAATCGTCGGCCTTATCTCGCCAAATACCATCTGGCTATCGCCAATTCCATCGCCACCAAAGTTAGTGGGCTTTAAAAAGGGCGCGTCAGTTACTATGGCTATTTGCGCCCTTATCTAAAATCCTTCACAAAACTCGACGCTAAATAACGTAGTAGTTGATACAGCGTCGTTAATTAACCAACTAAGAATTATAATTTTAAAAGAAGTGTTGGAGGGAGAAGACCGAATATTTTCACTTCACAAAAAAAATTCGAAGGTGGAGAAAACTCATTCTGAAACGATGTTCCTCACATACAGAATTATTTTCATTGCGAATTCAGTCTGTTTCCACTTACCTTAATGTTTAAGGATTATCGGTCCCTAGTCGTAAACCCATTTTTACTGAAGATCTTCTGTATTTGAATATTAATATAACATTATACATTTAGTAAATACAGGGACATAATTTTATTTTTACTTCAATTTTTATTGTACCTGAGTTTTATAATGTACTTCACTCCCATCCCTTCTACTAATGAACTTCCAACCGTCCTTCACACAGAACCAAGACCGCATATGCAGTCAAAGTCGCCTTATGGTCATAGTAAACATTACTGAGTGAGTGAGTATATTACGTTCCAGAAATATTGTCGCCTTTTCCAGTGAAGAAAGAGCATTTAATATTAAATCATATTTTCGCACAGGTACTGTGCGTCCGTTTGCTTACGTCGCATCCCATTTTTCCCCACCCGTTTCTGCTCGCCCCTGTGTAAAGGCTAGTAGGTGTGCTGTCTTAGCTCTTTTCTGAAAACATTTTCTGTTAGGAATTGGACGTCTACGTAATATTATACAACTGTTTAAAATAACTTAAATAAAAGGGCCTCGTTAAGTAATTAATTGTGACGTCATTTTCCCACTTTCTACAACCCTGCGACATATTCATTAGGTAGGACAGTAGATACCTAAGTAATTTTATCTTTTCGGATCGGGCAGGCGTGAAGAGTGAATTTACAGTACGTAAGGTACCGTCAACGCGGGCTAATTTGACCCTTAAGGTGTTACTTGAACCCAGAAGAAAAAAATGTTTACTTACCATTGGAGTAACTTAGGTGAAAATATTTGTACATATGAAAGTTTGCAGAGAAAAACACAACTTTCGACACCAAACAGTTATTTTACATCGACGAAAACATGTTTTTTCTTCTGGGTTCAAGTAAAACCTTAAGGGTCGAAGTAGCCCGCGTTGACGGCACGCTTTTATAGAGTAGGAACAGAATTATTTTCAACATGAGTTACTGGTACGTAGGACGAAAGTGGAAATTGGAATTACGTAGGCCTACAATAATCTATAGTGCGACAATATGCACAAAAGAACTGAAATCTGTATCGAAATGAACGATCACTATTCTCAAAAATGTGTTTAAATATCAATATTATGATTATTTTTCAATTTAAATTCACTCTATATAATACGCTAATGTGCTGTAGACAGTATAATATACACTCCATAATGAATACGTCCTCATGGATAGCTCAGTTCGTGAGTAAAAGGACTAACTCTTAATACAGTACTGTATTTTCATTAAACAAAAACCTAATGAAAATTATCAAACTCAAAATCGTGATATTTCCTAGTTAACGTAAATATATGAACTCCTTTTCTTCCTTCCTGTACATAATAAAGTGATCTGTTTGTATTTTACGTTAATATCATCGAACTCCAGTCGTGGAAGTGGGTAGTAAACAGTGTTGCCGATTCTCAACCGTAAATCCAAAAGTTATAGCCAGGTTAATATTAGAAATGTTAGTAAAAATAAAATGACTCGGTATAAAAATAACACTAGAAATTATCTGTATATGTACACTGTACGTCGTATAGCTATTTCATGCAATTGTACGAAATATCGATCACATACTATATCTACACTCATGAATAAACTACCATGAAATAAATACCTGCCAGTTAGACTCTGGTTTACAGTGCTTCTAGAGCAGTTAATCAGAATATTTTTGAATTCCATTTGTGAATCAGATAAACTGCGGAACACAATTCATTAACGACGATATGAAAGCCGAAGATGACGACTGCAAAAGAGTTAAAATTTTACGTGTGCGAGAAAAGGTTACAAGTGTTGCTTTGAGCCCCATCATTAACGGAGAGCATTATTTTACGTGCCGTAAATGAAAAACACGAGACTCTTGATCGAGTTTGAACCCGCGAACATGGAATTTAATGGAGAGCATGGTAAACCACTCCACAAGTACGTGAAGAAAATATTAAATTTAGAAATGCTCTCGAATGGCTACTTTTACATGAAGCAGTGTGAGAGGAGAAGCTTCCCCACTAAGCTTCAATGCGCTCGAGTTATTTATGTTTTGTCTGGTCGATATTTTTTATGGCTTCGAGAAGAGGATCATTAATTTCTTTTTCTTCTTTCTTTTAGACTAAAGTCTACAAACAAACTAAATAGAGAAAAACAACATGTGAATCATTTAAGAACTGCTTTCCAGTTTCTCTATTCTGTACTTACACGTTTACTTCTGTTCTATTATTTTTACCTGAGCATTGTTTCACTAAAATAATAAACCTGCCCCTTGTCCTAGAATTCTTGGCTAGCTCTTCTCTGAAACAGACAGTTGCCACGATTATTCAACTTTGCATAAAGCGCCATGCGAGTAACATTAATTAGCAACATAAATATCGTTTGTTTACATGTCCACGAGTATTTTTGTAATATGGCAGCCTAAAATAACCATCGTTATAAAATTAAAGGAACAAAAACTATCTAATGTTGCCAAACCTTGTAATTTTGTGAGCTATCATCCACGGCTCTTGTGAAAATTTTATAAAAGGTCACTCCGCTTTGTCTATAGAGAATGCAAACAAAATTAGAGAGATGTGTTACACTTAGCCTATGGCCGGTTTCTCCAAGTATTGTTAGAACATTTAACGACTCTTAACCTCTAAATAGTTATTGCGATGTACCGAATACATATGATATTTCCATGCAGAAATTCTGCGTCATCATATGATGATGGATGGGTGGAACGGAGAAAAATTCTCTCCGGCACCGGGAATTGAGCCCAGGTTTTCAGCTCTACGTGCTCTATCCACTAAGCCACACCGGATTTCCATTCCGATGCCGGATTGAATCCTCTCAGTTTAAGTTCTGTCGGATCCCTGCCTATCGTAATGAGTGCACCTCTGCACATTAATGTGTTGGACAGCGAATAGGGATTATAAAGAATGGACACTTCGCGTCGGTACCTTTGATGTAGCCGGACTGATTTCAATGACCTTCAAGCCAGCTAAAGCGTCAGATTCTGCATTCTCCCTAGAGTTGGCGCTGACATCACACCAGCTAGCAGTCGACACAGCGGAAATATAACACATACAATTAATACATCTAGGTAAATTATAATAATAATAATAATAATAATAATAATAATAATAATAATAATAATAATAATAATGATTTATTTTAGCTGGCAGAGTTAAGGCCGTAAGGCCTTCTCTTCCACTCAATCAGCAAAAAGTGTATATACATATGCATGAACTTACAAAGAATTCAACAATTTGATTTAGATGAGAGTTACATGTATACAAGAGTTATTTACGAATTAAACAACAAAATACTATGAACTATTAATTAAACACTGAAATAAACTGTGTAGCAGAATTAAACTAAAATAGATAGAATGTTAATATATTTCAAATGATATTAGATAACAGAAAGAGATTATTATGAGACAATTTTGAAAATACAGCACAATCAGGATGATGTCTAAAGAAAAAAGTAACAGTGTAGTCAGTGATAGTTTAAATCAGTATGACTGGAGTGAAATGCTAATAAGGTTATCTTTTAAGCTGTTCTTAAAGGTGTTTGTTGTCTTGCAGCCCCTAATACTTTGTGACAAGGAATTCCATTGACGCGAGGTGGATATTGTAAAAGATGAGGAATAACAAGATGTTCTATGAAGAGGTATATTTAGCGTGCCACAGATAAGTGATCTGGTATTTACGTCGTGGTTAGAGTATAGATAAGAGAAACGAGACGAAAGGTAATTTGGTGTTGAGGTGTGCAGAAATCGAAAGAGTAAAGACAAAGAGTGTAAAGTTCTGCGTTCTTTAAGTCGGAGCCACGAGAGACTTGCGAAGGACGGTGATATGTGATCATATCGTCGGATGTTGCACACGTATCTGACGCACATATTCTGAGCTCGCTGTAACTTGACTGACAGTTCAGAACTTAGGTCACTTAACAAAACGTCACAATAATCGAAGTGCGGCATTACTAGGATTTGTACTAGGGTAAGTTTTAGTTGCTGGGGCAAGAAGTTTCTCAAGCGACTCAAAGAGTGAATGGAGGAACAGATTTTTTTTATCGTTTCTTTAACTTGAAAATTCCAACTTAGATTATTATCAAAAAAGAAGCCAAGATTTTTTACGACAGGTGAATAAGAGATTAGCGTGTTGTTAAGGGTAACAACTGAAAGTTTACTGTTATTAAGGGAGTTAACTAAACGCTTATGTCCAATAATTATGGGTTGAGCCTTACTTGGATTAAGTGCGAGTCCGAAATTGGCCGCCCAAGTGGAGACAGTGGCTAGGTCACAATAAATAAATACTCAAATAAAATAAATTGGATCCATAAAATAATAAATCCTTCATTAACTGTAATGTCTAGACTCTAGAGTTCCTTTATAATGAGAGTTGAGACGTTGACCCCAACAACAATTAAAATATGTAATGATTTGATAGCGCTGAAAATGGAAAAACAAAGCTCTTACGAGAAGTAAAACCATATACCTATATTATATTATATACAAATATTAAACGAATTAGATACTTAATTTTATAATGTATTATATTATTTTATAATATAATTTATGATATCTGAAATATAAAATATTATTATTACAACTAGTTTGTCACTGAGAAATAAGAAAAAGCTATTAACTTGAATTTGTTTGAAGCAAAGCGTTACTGGATAATTCAATGAGGTAGGCGATGTTTGGATCCTGTGTCTCAACTCTATTCTCAATTATTATCTTAGCGTATGCTCGATTACACTACCTCTAGCGCTTGAAAGTGGAACTAACCGCTGGCGCACAGAGAAACAAAACACAGGAAAATTCGCTCAGTGTCCATTCTTTGTAATCCCTATTCGCTGTGTTGGACATTGTGCCACTGTCACACATCTGTGACGCAGTGCATGAGGGTTGGCACTAGAAGGAACCTAAGAGGTGGAACTTAAACTGAGAGGATTCAATCCGGCATCGGAATGGGAATCCGGTGTGGCTTAGTGGATAGAGCTTCAGCACGTAGAGCTGAAAACCCGGGTTCAAATCCCGGTGCCGGAGAGAATTTTTCTCCGTTCCACTCATCCTTCACTCTAAACAGTTAAGCATCGTTTTTCATGTCTACAGCACCAGTTTGGCTTAGCAGATAGTTAACTGTTTGTTAACTTTAAATATAGAATTTTAGTCAGTCAACCCATTTGACAAATAGGCCTAATTCAATATGACAGTTGACACAACAGCTGTTGAAACAGAAGTTGTGAAAATAATATTTTATACGAATGTTTAGTATATGACGGATAACATAACATTTAAAAGATACTTTGGAATGTTAATATAGGGGCGATAATCTCGCCTAGACATTCTTAGAACGGGCTTCAGGTGGATGGTTTTTTTATTTTATTTTATTGGGTTATTTACGATGCTGTATCAACATCTAGGTTATTTAGCGTCTGATTGATATGAAGGTGATAATGCCGGTGAAATGAGTCCGGGGTCCAGCACCGAAAGTTACCCAGCATTTGCTCGTAATGGGTTGAGGGAAGACCCCGGAAAAAACCTCAACCAGGTAACTTGCCCCGACCGGGATTCGAACCCGGGCCACCTGGTTTCGCAGCCAGACGCGCTGACCGTTACTCCACAGGTGTGGACTTCAGGTGGATGATCAGCGAACTAATGTTTTTCGTATTCATATACCAGTGTTAGCGATATATGATATGATATGCATCCCGTACAAATAACCAGTCGATAACCGGGGCTAGTTTAGCACGCTCGTAGCGCGGGCTAGCGAAATGTCTATGAATAGTACCCTAAAAGTCAATTGATTACCATATTGGCCGCTTATTTCGATACTGGGCTAATGGGATTACATATTGAATGTTTAAATTTGTGGGATTTCAACATGGCAAGGTAACAAGGAATGTTGATTTATATACTATACATGATATTTAATTTGTGACACAATATAGATTTTCAAAACAAGTAGGCATCAAAGTTTTGCAAGAAATTGAAACAAGAGTTGAATATCCTACAAACAGAAATAGGCACTTATTCCAATTCTGCATCTATCTACTATTAATTCTATATTCTGTCATTCTTTTCAACTAACTATAGCCGATGCCAATAGTGTCTCAAAATACACAGTGAGTCAATATATCAAAAAGGTTTGAACAGCAGTGGCTTCTTTGAGACAATATTACATACAGTATTCACATGGTCATGAATGTGAAAGAGTGATTAGATAACTTTAAATGATACGGAATTTTCCTCGGGTATTGGGTACAGTTGACTAACCACACATCCTTATATTGTTACCTGGTGGTCATAATGCTGAGATTTTTCGAAACAGAGAATCATAGTTTAGCATTATAACTGTAACCTCACTTTGTAATGATTACTATTAAATAGCAGTCACCTACAAATTTTATTTGTCAACTTTTTGCTTGTGGATCATGACCTACTGTAACTGGTTATAATTTTATACATGTCCATGGATATTTCGTCCAGTGTTTCGTACGTCCCTTTGATATTCTGTCCACTATATTTTTTCGTCCTCTGGTGTTTTATGCCCACTATTATTTCGTCCACAGTTTAAATGACCATTGTGCTATTTTGTTCTCTGAAAGTTTGGTTGACATTTTATTATGTCCTTCATTTATCTTTGTTCTCTTTATTAAGTTGTCCATTTTATTGTCTCGTTCAATACACTGTGTCCAATATTCCTGATTGCCCATTTGCATAAATGGTTTAAAACTAATACAGTACAATATTACTAGTACTATAATAATGTGGTAAGTATAATTGTTGTGGATTAGCATGCCCCTCTCTCTTACGGTTGTCATCATATAAGCCATTTTAAATATTTTCACTTACTTCAAAATTTAATAATGAACCAATGAACTACGTATTTCCATAGAAATGAACATTATTATGCTACAAAATAATTAAGGGGGGATGTAGGCCGGAAGCGCACCGTTTTTTGTATTCATCATGGTTTCCACAGTTTTGAAGCTATAAATTTGAAATTTGGTAGGATAACTGACAATGAATGTATGTGCTTCAGTACCGATTCACAATATCCTAGCATATATGGAAGCGGAGTTATAAGCCAATGTATCCTAACCTGATGTATAGGAAGATAAGGAACATTTTCTCAATATCTGTTGGACATATTGATTTGAAATTTTGTGTACATTTTCTCAATACTATATCTAACCAATCCCTGCAGACAGAAGTTTAAAATATCAAATACCTTTTTCAAAATATATTTTTTTATATGTATGGTAATTTGTTTTATTAAATGTTACTACTTTATCTAATGTAAAAACTTTCAATTCACATGTGAAATAAAATTTTCTGCAGGAAAACTTTTATAATTCAGTGATAAATATATGTGCAAAATTTCATTGCTTTATCTTAAATAGTTTCTGAGAAAATGTTCCTTAACTATAGAAAAATGTAAAGTACGGAAAACTTATTGTAAAGATTTATATACACATGCGACATGCCATATCCATTTTTGTACCTCTAAAAATCCCCTGTACCATACTCCTGTTCTTCCTGAAGGTCCTCAGCTTCCTTCCTCTTCAGGGATCTTCTCTGCCGTGCCTCTTGTTGTATTTTTTGAAGAGCAGTGTTGGCACTGTCGATTCTCCTGCTGTCGATACCTTGGAGTATGTTTATTGTGAACGCACCTGGTTCAAATCCAAGTTCCTGAAGAGTTCTTATTCTCCCTACATTGCCATCATTATAGACCAAAATAGCATCCAATGTGGCTATTTGTACTACTGTAGAAGACACAAACAGAGTTTTAGGGCAGCGCTTCCAAATCAGCTGATTCAAAGACTCATTGGGATTCTGAGTTTTGCCATGAACGCATTTCTTTAGGAGATCTGGCTTGGCCAGAGCCCTAAAAGTTGGTTTCATGGCATTCATGACTGGCTCTGGTAGACTATGTTTATGGCTGTATTGTTGTGCATTGTATCGTGCCTTCTTGTATGGACACCACTCGCCACACAAACCATGCTGGGGTTTGGCATCTGTGGATAACTTGTGGAAGTAGATTGCCCATACAGCATGCTGCATACTGTCCAAATTACCCACATTCTGTCTGATGGCAGCTCCATAATACATTTGTATTGACTGGATTTCCTTCTTAGTTAGTCGTCCAGCTCCTCCAATCCCCTTACCATCTTCCAGTTTCTTACCCTTCATATCCTTGGTAAGTTTCAGCAGCCTAGAACCCATACGTTTCTGGACGTGTCCAACACACTCCAGCTTCTCAATAGGGCAATCTGATCCATATGGCTCACTTTCAAACACACTTTTGAAGGCACTGGAATCACCGTCTCCCAAGTACTTTACATAGGGTACACCATATTTCTCTTGGGAGCGATGAAAAATTAATTTCATTCCTGCTGCCTCCATCCCACCACTAGAACCATGATAATTCTTGCAGCAAGACTTAGCATGATTTTGTTCCCATTGCTCCTCTTCATTTTTATTTAAACTTTTCTTTCTGGTGGAGCATGTAGTGCAGTACTTACTCAGTACTTGGGCATCTAATACTTTACCTGTATCGATACTGACTACGGTCGATACACCATAGAGGGAGGAAAATCCACGCCTCATCCAAGTACCATCACAGGACACAGATCATTTCCATCACAATCATTTACAGAGACTGCTTGTTGTACTGCTTTGTCATAGACTCATCGCACACTTTTTTCAGGGATTTTAGTAGCACATTATTAGTATCAGTGTAACGTATTGTTGGTGGAGGCATGTTCATGAGACCACAAACCAAATTTGTTCCTTCCCTCCCAACACCAACACATCTCATGCTGTAAGTCAATCTAATATTGGCTTCATATGCATTATTTTTTCTATTAGAAGTTTTAAATTGTGAATCGAATCCACAATTGTCACACACTATATGGACAGTACAAACAACACCAAACCTGTTTTCATCATCATGAATTTTGAGTGATTTGGAGCCACAAGTTGAGCAACAACAGGCATTGTTTATGGCAGAGGAAAGAATGGACAAATCAATTATTCTAAACCCTGTATTCAATTTACTTTCATCGACATTATTTTGCAATTCAATTCCTTCTCCAATCTTTATGCTAGACCTGCTCTGTTGTCCTTCTACATTGAGAGTTGGTACAGCCCTAAACTTTTCTTGAACACACACACGTTTCTTTTTTGTATTATTTATAATACTTCTTTTCACTTTTCTAAACACACTACTACTGAAACGAGGCATACTGTATAAATAACACTCGTGGAAGACAAAACTTACAAAACCAACTTCACAACAAACACGTGTTTACTACCTCCAAACCAAGAAATCAAAGCAAGCATGCTCTTCCCGCCTAAAATACACGTGGTACTCCTGCTCACAGCCATCTACACTCTAACATATAGCCTTTCCAAGCGTTTGCATGTACAAAAAGAGAGAAAATGAAGGATGACTGGAGTATTTGGTAAAAAAGTGGGCGTGGCACAGAGCGGCCATGGCTCTTTAAATTTTTAAAGCCCATTTATAATTGGACTTCGGCCGTAAAATTTTGTGGACACATTCTCAAGACTATAAAGTTTATTTTAAACCACTTTTTAAAAAAATGTGATTTTTGGTCATATCCGCCCTACATCCCCCCTTAAGTACATTTCCATAGCAACCCTTCTTTTTTAAATTGCATATTGGAAGTACCTGTTACCCAAAAATAAACAAAATATTCGAGGACAAGATATTTAGTTGACACAGAAACTAGTGGACAAAGAAAAAATTTGAAAAAAAAATTGTGGACAGAATAATTCTTGACCGAAATATTAATGGACAAATTTTTTGGTGGACGAAATGTTTGCTGGACTAAATTTCCTTGGGCAAAGTAGCTGTAGATGTGAGATAGTGGACAAATTGTCTGATGGACGTACTGCTGTGGACGTATCGTTCTGGAAGCGTTTCGTGACTTACTACACAATACAGAATTTATAAAATTGCCTTACATGTGCAAAATCATTACGAACTGCTATTGAGTGGCTAAATAGTGTTAACGGCTGCTATGGTTAAGTGTTGATTGTTTTAAATAAAATTATGTTTAGAAATGGAAAACACATTAAAAAAATCGTTAAAATGAACAGGCAGTTAATTTAATATTAGTTAAGCCAACTTAAACATTACTTGGAGAAACTAGCGATTAGTCCAACACATTTTCGTTCGCTGATTCTTCGAGCAAGAATGCATACCCGTTGTTTTAATGATTCTTGCTTCGACTCTTCCGTTTCCGAGGGTTTAACAGACCATTTGGATGTGCACGAAGAGCCCACTCACTGCTCCAGATTGCTGTTGAAATCGCTGTCACTTTTATTTGTGTGATTTATCGCCTCTAAACTGAAGATAGAGTCTAGTTTTGTTGCTTCCGTTGGGAGAGAGAATAGCTGTGAACTGTAAGGCTTTGGGGCTCTGTCCCCGGATTAGGAATGGTTGCAGGATCGGATTTATACTAGTTGTGTCCCGTCATATAGGCCTACATACCTGAAATGTTCATGTCTAGCTGGGTCCAGAGTTTAAAATTGTGCAGAACCAGCTGCGCCCCGAGTAAAAACGTTACAGTTGGGTTCGATCCATGCAGGCCTGCTTTCAGGCTTCATCGGCGCCGATTCTACAGCAATCTGCATATTACACTGGTCAACAGCCGTTTTGCGCCAGACATAAAACTAACAAATTCTTACTAATTTCGACCTCCTGAATTAAAAAATAACAAGCAAAATGTTCCATCAGTTCGGGTTTTCGAGATGCACAATATAATTCATTTTATATGCATTCTATTAAAAAAAAAAAATCACCGTATTTCGTGTGCAACTACTTTGTTTCACCCATGATGTGAAAACAATATTAGTATAAGAAGGCCACCATATTAGAAGCACTTGTAGAAACGGAAATAATTTAATTAATCTTTTACGAGTTTATTTGGAGGGGGGAAACAGGTTCACGGTATGAATTCGCTTGAGTTTATCTGATTTTATTGAGATGTGTATTTCTTTCATTGTGACCTTTAATGACATTACTGTAGTTTTTATTTTGCAATAGACCACCTTGTCAAAACGACTTCTAGAAGCGAAAATTGTTTTATTGCTCTTTTCGGTTACATTTGGAGGGGGACAAACAGATTCGCTGTATGAAATCGCTTCAGTTTACCAGAAGATTTCCGTTGTGTTAGTATTCTGTGTAAGACGTGTATTTCTTTAAAGTGTGCTTTAGTGATAATATTCAAATTACGAATGGTTTGTATATGCAGATTTGAAGGTTGTAGCATTGTTTCTTGGAATGCAATTAAGCTACACAAAATTTTGCTGCTGCTGCTGGCTAATGGGACAGTCTCACTCAAGATAAACATTATAAAATAAGACAACAATCACTAGAGCCAGGGAAGAAAAATATTATACATCAACCCCTTGTACCTCAGAGTGAAGTAATTTTACCCCCTTCACACATTAAATTAGAGTTAATGAAGAATTTTGTTAAAGGGATGAATCATAAAACTGAAGCATTTAAACATATCCAGGAAACATTTCCTGCTATTAGCGACGCAAAATAAAAGAGGGAGTTTTCAATGGACCACAGATTAGAGAAATAATGAAGTACAATCACTTCGAATCTTTGTTGGAAGGAAAAGAGAAAGCCGCCTGGATTGCATTCAAGGAGGTTGTATTAAATTTTCTGGGTAACCGTAGAAGTGAGAACTATGAAGAACTAGTGCAAAATTTACTGTTGGCATATGCAACTAATTATGGGTTATAACATGCCCCTGAAAATTCACTTCCTTCACTCCCATCTTGACTTTTCACCGAGAATTGTGACGATTTCAGTGATGAGTATGGTGAGCGCTTTCATCAAGAAATTTCAACTATGGAAAAAAAGATACCAAGGACAGTGGAGTACCAATATGCTAGCAGACTATTGTTGAACTTTATCTCGTGATTTACCTGATGTCTAGTGTAAAAGAAAATGCAGAAAAAGCAAGCTGTATTCTTCTGAACAGGGAATATTTAACCTTATTGTCATTATATAAAGCAGTATTTTGAATAGATATAAATTCGAAAATTTCTCAAAAACCGTAACCAACAACTGTTTTTTATTGTCATGTTCGTATTCAGGAGGCTCAAATTATATAGAAAACATGTATCACACGCCCGGCGCAAAAAAAAAGTTAAATTTTTTTACGCAGTGTTATTGGTATGCACTTGCGTATAAGTAAGTACATTTTATATTATTTATGCTACAGTGGTGGAAATCAGTATAAAAGCACTTGAGTTTTGCAGTATAACACGTACGTATTTATTCATATATCCCATTTCTGATAACTATGATGTAGTTTACTTAGGGATATTACATTGCACTAATGTTCCCACATTTCATGTGAAAACATTAGATAGAAACAAACAGAACGCTGTTGTGGGGAAGAAAATTGGTATAAATGCACTTGTGCTGCCACCTCACATGGCAGTAATGTAAGACTCTGTGTAAACAAATCACTGCAGTTGTATTAGAGAGACGTGACCGTAGCATCTTTCGCCGGTGCTCGCTACAATGCCACGTGGAAAGCCTTCATCAAATGAAGAAAATGCAAGCATTAATGCTTACAAAGAGTTGAAGCTCTCCAATTAGCAAATTGCCAAAAATTAGGACGTTCACGTTGTGTTATTGATAATTTTGTGAAATTGAGCACACAGTATGGAAAAAATGGGAGGTATGGTCGGACAAGGAAGCTCTCCGAGAGCACTAAACGACTTATCCTGTGCACAGCAAAGGTAAAAAAACAACATGTTTGCTTCTCAAAGAGTTACTGATTTGAAGTGACCAGTCACTGTCAGACGTGTAAGACAAATTCTGGCAGGAGACAATAACCTAGTCTTTAAGAAACGATTTAGTAAACCACCTCTAAAGGATGACCATAAGAAGGCCAGAATGTCTTTTGCTGAAGAACACATGTCCTGGACCTCACTAGTGGGGTCAAGTGATATTTAGCGCCAAGAAGAAATTTAATTTGGATGGACCAGATAGATTTCAGTATTAGTGGCAAAACCTCCGTACAGAGAACCAAGTTCGATTGAGTAGAAATTTTGGTGTCTGAAGTGTGATGATCTGGGCAGCATTCTGTGCTCAAGGTACCTCAAACTTGGCATGGGTGCAGACCAGGATGAATTCTGACATCTACACAGAGATGCTGGAATCGGAGTTGGTTCGGATGTATGAAGAATTTGGTGACAACCTGATTTTTCAGCAAGATCATGCTGCAATTCTTGTCTCTGCCAAATCGAAGAAGTAGTTTCTCGAGAAAGGAATCACAATTCTGAACTGGCCATCAAGGAGTCCAGATTTAAACCCCATAGAAAACCTATGGAGAATCATAGCAAGGCGTGTGTATCACAACGGAAGACAGTTTGAGACTGTGGCTCAACTAAAGAATGCTATTCGGGCAGAGTGGCCTTCAATTTCTATGGACGAATTAAACAGACTTGTTAAATCAATGCCAAAAGGAATTTTTCAAATTATTAAGAACAATGGTGGTTCAACCAAGTACTAGAACTCTGTTGTAATGTGTTTTGTTATTGTTTATTTATTTTATTATCTACAATAGAAAGATGACTTTATATTAATTTCCACTCCTAAGACAGTGAGTTTTCACTCTTCATATATTATGTGTAAAGCAAAATGATAAATTTAGTTTGGTATGGTTTCTTTATAAGTTGTTAGTAAATATCTGTCAAGGATAAGGTAGAAGTGTACAACAAATGACAAAATAAACTTAACTGCCACAAAACTCATACTGCTTTTATATTAATTTCCACCACTGTATTCCACTAAAACCTCGATTATCCGTGATAATGAAAGAGGTGGCCTGAACTGTTAATCGAAGAAAATCACTTGCGAGAGAAGAATGTAAACGGAAATCGTTACGATCCAAATCGTAGCTCAATAAACCAGCGTGCGTTATACAAACGACCTGTGTTCGATCACAAGTATATCACATGAGACTTTTAGTGGACGAAACGACTAAAACAACCATGGGAAATGTTAATGAACTCTTGTTGAATTCTCCACACAAAATGAGCACATTGGTAGATCCAACAAATATGTTAATATTATTCGATTAAATTTCAATTATAAGAAATTAAAAACTAAGATATAAATTCCTCATTATTTAACTAGTGATATAATTAAACTGTCCCGCGCCGTGGCGTCGTGGTCTAAGGCATCCTGCCTAGAACTCGCGTTACGGAATGCGCGCTTAATCGAGTCCTCATGGGGGAAACATTTTTCTCATGAAATTTCGGCCAGTATATGGGACCGGTGCCCACCCAGCATCGTGATGCACTTGGGGAGCTACGGTAGGTAGCGAAATCCGGTTGCTAATGCCAGCTATAACGGCTGGGGGATCATCGTGCTAACCACACGATAACTCCATTCTGGTTGGATGATCGTCCACCTCTGCTTCGGCATGTGTGCATGAGACCAGCAGCCGGCTGGTCGGTCTAGGCCCTCCACGGGCTGTAGCGCCACAGATTATTATTATTATTATTATTATTATTATTATTATTATTTTCCACACCTGTGGAGTAACGGTTAGAGCGTCTAGCCGCGAAACCAGGTGGCCCGGGTTCGATTCCCGGTCGGGGCAAGTTACCTGGTTGGGGTTTTTTCTGGGGTTTTCCCTCAACCCAATATGAGTAAATGCTGGGTAACTTTCGGTGTTGGACCCCAGACTCATTTCACCGGCATTATCACCTTCATCTCATTCAGACGCTAAATAACCTGAGATGTTGATGAAGCGTCGTAAAATAACGTACTAGAATAAAGAAAAGAAGAATCATTATTATCATCATCATCATCATCATAGTTAAACTGCATAATGTCAAACGATATTACTGACAAGGGCAGGAGTTTATACACTATACGGTAAACAGGGAAAGAATTTCCGGCTGAGGAACTAAACATCAAATTCCTGAATTAGACATTGCAAATAAAACAGTGTATTTCAGGAATTATAAAGGAAATCATTCTCATCACGTCTCGCAACATCCTGCAACCCGAAAGACAAGGGGGGAACTACGACACTGAATAGAGATATCCATATCAATTACATACGCGAAATGGAACTTGGAACAGATTCAAATACATACAACCAACGTTTGAATCTGATGATAACAATACAGATAATGGTGATTATTGTATAGTTTGAATAATAATAATAATAATAATAATAATAATAATAATAATAATAATAATAATAATAATAATAACTCTACGGTCGATAAAATTCATAATAATGATAAAGTTTACCATGCTAATGATGGCAAATACGATGTTGGTAATAACTGTAACGATACTTATTTTACTTGGTTATTTAACGATGCTGAATCAACTACTAGGTTATTTTAGCGTCGTAGAAATTTGTGATAGAGGGGCGGTATTTAGCGAGATGAGGCCGAGGATTCGCCACAGATTACCTAACATTCGCCTTACGGTTGAGGAAAACCTCGGAAAAACCAATCAGACAATTAACCCAAACGAGAATCAAACCTACGCACGAAAGTAACCCCGGATCAAGAGGCGAACACTCTACCGCCTGAGCTAAGATGGTGGCTTAATAATACTGAGAATCTATTCCTTATTCTGCGTAGTCACCTCTTTTTGTTAAACTTACACACCAATGCGTGTATAAGGAAATATATTCATTGGATCGTACACTAGACATCACACAAATGTGGGTCTCCCTGGTCATGAGATCGGTATGACGCAGAGCCATCACAGGACAATCACAAGACAATCGACAAGCATCCAGTTTCATGGACGAAGATAAATTTCTTTCATTGCCCACGCCGGAAATCGAACCTTGGACCGTTTGGTCGGGAAGCGCACGTGCTATACAAATAGCCACAGCGGCGGACGATGGACAATATTAATAATAATAATAATAATAATAATAATAATAATAATAATAATAATAATAATAATAATGTTTCAGAGGAAATATCTAATATCATTGTGTTAATAATTTCTGAATAGGGCACATTTCTACTAAGATCCTCTCATGTGCACGCAAAGTCCACAATGTCGCGTGAGACAAATTATCATGTATGTTTTCGCAACGAATGGGTCTTTCCGGCTCCACACTTGAAACAAGCAACATTATGCAGAGTGAGTGAGACCTTTTGTATTTATTTTCTGCCGGGAACCGTTGAACTAACGTAAACAAAATAGGTTTGTTTTTCTTTGTTTGAGGTTGCCGAGATGATTATTCTTCGAACTTTGATGGTCCATGTCAAGGAAACTACTCATTTTTGCAATGTAGTTTGTACTATATTCCAGAGAATTCTATTTCCTTTACAATTACTGATAACTTTTCTTTTATGAAGTGGGTAGTTTAAGAGTTATTCGTGGTAAATTATTGGGAAATTATTGGTCACATTATTATTATTATTATTATTATTATTATTATTATTATTATTATTATTATTACTATTATTATTAATCCTAAAGAAGAGCTTGGCTTACCATGTCTGACCGTGAAAAGAGGGGGCCCGGGTTCAAATCCTGGTTGATATTTTTTCAGTGGTTTTCCCCTCAAAAGTATTAGGAAAATTTCGACGCTGGAACGTGGACCCATTTCGCTGGCATTATCACCTTTATTTCACTCAGATGTTAGATAACCATCGCACTTGATAAAGCTTAGTAAAACAAACCAAATAAAAATAGCTGGCAAAAAGAAATACTGTAAACAGGCAAGGAAGTTGAATTGATGGTTGCAATGTTGAAATATGTGAAGCACAGCTCATTTGCATCCTGTGTATCAACTGTGTGTATATACTTTTATTATAAAATAATAATAGCCAAGAAATGAAAGAAAAAATTCAAATTATGGTTTATTTGACGACGCTCGCAACTGCAGAGGTTATATCAGCGATGCCGGTGTGCCGGAAATTTTGTCCCGCAGGAGTTCTTTTACATGCCAGTAAACCTACTGACATGAGCCTGTCACATTTAAACACACTTAAATGCCATCGACCTCGGCCGGGATCGAACCCGCAACCTCGAGCATAGAAGGCCAGCGCTATACCAACTGCGATACCGAGGGCGACGAAATGATAGATGACAGGAAGATTTCAATTATGCTTTAGTCGTAATAACATACTTTTTAGCCTTATAAGTGAACGCATATGTTCCCTTACCTCGCTGTGTGCAATATTAATTTTGAATAATTGATAATATTCACTTGGATAACGTTTATCTTCAAGACAAGCACTATGCCAATAATTGGGATTTGTCTCCTGACCCGTATCAAATTACGGTTTTAGAAGACGCCTTACATGTGGGGGCTGAGCCAGCGTTATTCCGACAGCTTGACAAGAGGTGATCTTCTAACACAAGGCATGAGCAACTCCAAAGTTCCTCTTCCTTAAATCAATGAAGCCTCAGAACCGTGCAGGTTTAACACCTATAAAGTTAATTACACGTAATAAAATGCCCACAAAAAGATTCCATGAGAATCTAGACTAACACATCAATAAGTGATCTAAAAGTCATTGTCAGCTTTATGTAGTAAGCTTACTGCTGATGATGAGCTTTAAGGTGCTTTTCCATGTAGGAATAAATTAACCCCTTTCCACATACTGGGACAGATATGGCACTTACCGGTTTTATATTCATATATCTTATAATATAAACATATAACATTTCAAACTGCATACTGGGACAGATATGGCACACTGTCAATAACTGGATTTGACCATATGTGACATCATTTGAGAAACCAGTGTGTGCAAAACTGTCCTATGCAGTAAGGGGTTAAATTTTAAAGAAACCGTATTGCGTAAAGTTCTTATTGTAAAGGTGTGCATTCAAAAGTCGGCAAAAGCAAATATATAAGTGAATAAGTTAGTGAATAAATGAGGGAGTGAATAATTTAGTGAAATATAAGTTTAAATTATATTTTATTTAACAACGCTCGCAATTGCAGAGAATCTATCAGCGTCGCCGATGTGCTGCAATTTTGTCCCGAAGGAATTATTTTACATGCCAGTAAATCTACTGACGAGCCTGTCGCATTTAAGCACACTTAAATGCCATCGACCTGGGCCAGAATCGAACCCGCAACCTCGGGCACAGAAGGCCAGCGCTATACTGATTGCGCCACTCAGGTCGAATAATTTAGTGAATAAATGTAAGTGAATGGGTAAGGGAATAAAAAAGTAAGTAATTAAGTAAATGAATGAATAAATAAATACATGAATGGGTGAATGAAAGAATGTATGAATAAACATACGAATGAATAATTAAACAAACAAATGAATAAATAAACGATTGAATGAATAAATAAACGATTGAATGAATAAATAAACGATTGAATGAATAAACAATCGAATGAATGAACAAATAATCGAATGAACGAATAAAGAAACAATGAACGAATTAAGAAACGAATGAAAGAAAAAAGAAACGAATAAATGAATAAAGAAACGAATGAACGAATAAAGAAACAGTGAACGAATTGAGAAACGAATAAATTAATAGAGAAACCTATGAACGAATAAAGAAACGAATAAATGAATAAAGAAACTAATGAACGATTAAAGAAACTAATAAAAGAATAAAGAAACGAATTAACGAATAAAGAAACAATGAACGAATTAAGAAACGGATAAATGAATAAAGAAACGAATAAATGAATAAAGAAACGAATGAACGAATCAAGAAACAATGAACGAATTAAGAAACGAATAAATGAATAGAGAAACGAATGAACGAATAAATAAACTAATAAAGAAACGAATGAACGAATACAGAAACGAATAAATAAACAAATGAAGAAACGAATGAACGAATAAAGAAACGAATGAACGAATAAAGAAACGAATAAACGAAAGATTGAACGAATAAAGAAACAATGAACGAATTAAGAAACGAATGAACGAATAAAGGAACGAATGAAGAAATGAAATAACGAACGAATGAACAAAGCTGATAAAACATCCCATTACTATTGTGCAGCACTAGCCCTACAGCATTTCCATTGCTGTTGACCGCTAACTAGTCGACTACAGAATGGAATCTTATAATAAAATGCGAATTCTGTGATCATTAACACTTAATCTCAGGACTCTGTAAAACTCTATTTCAACGTTATTCAGACAAAAAAAAATCGTTGATATACATTAAGGATCTAACTCTGTCTTTTGTGCACAATATGCAGAAGACTTTGCGTCTGAACTATTGAGAAGACACGAAAGCTTTCATTTCTGCGCGGAGTGTCGATCTAGTCTGGTCATGAAGGTTAAAATGTTGATTTAACTACACGATTTATGTACATATTTATCTATTATTTACGTCATATTACCATATTCTTTTGCAGTTTTTGAAGTGAATTTCGGAACGATGCTAGTAACAAACCAAATAGACTGAATTTAAGTAACAAATATTCGTTATCTTGTGTATCAGTGCTCTTGTCTCCGATCATGTGCAGTGTCTTACATCTGAGACTTAGGAATATTTAATCGTATCATTCTTTTTTTGAGGAACTGTACAACAGTACACACTGTCCTTTCCTCTTCTTGATGAAAACAGAACTAGTTTATTTATTGCAAACAATAGAAAATAAAGATTCAGATTTATGCAAACCGAAGAGTATTTTGTTTAATGAGCTCATCAGAAATTTTAACGTATCATTTATCATGATAATCTTTTCAAAATTCGTATTTTATTGAGAGCATAATTACACGTTGTGCTACTTTAAAGGGAGACTGTACTTCCATATCTTAAAATGTTAAATTCCTCAAATTTGAGTGCACTTTTCTCAGACGTTATAAAAGATACAACTGTAGAAAAAATAGGGAATATGTAACATACCTTTGAGTATACAACCGGTTAAATAAATTTAGAATTCTACTGGACAGTTGACAAAAAAAAAGTCATTGATAACTTTTTTGCATTAAGAATTACTACAAATTATTTTTTTTATTTTTGCTGAAGACAGAAATAATCATATTTTTAACCTAATGTGTAATATGCCATGACATTGATATTGTATATTAATTTCAGCCTTGTTGTTACAATACTTTCTGAGAAAACTGCACCAATGTCATAAAAATAAGGAAGTGCAGAAAGTGTCAAAGTTTCCATATCATGCAATTTTAAATTCCTCAATTTTTGGAGAACTATTCAGAGAAGTGATAAACGATAAAAATGTAGGAAAAATAGGGCATGTGTAACATACTTTTATGTATAAAATCGGCTAAATAAGTTTAAAATTCCAATGAGCGGTTCAAAAAAAATTCATTGATAACATTTTTTTTTGCATTAAGAATTACTGAAATATGTTTGCTGAAGATAGAGCTAAAAGCTAACAATTAGAAGAAATAAAGTCAGATTATCATTATACACATTAAACTACTGGAAAACGATAAAAACCAAAATTTCAATTTTTTGTCAAAATTCGGTGTACAGACTCCCCTTAATGAGGCAATTTTCAATAAATTCTCTTTCCGTATATGGTTCTGTGTTTTAGCAATAAAATTTCCTACGCAACTTCATAGCTAACTTCAAGAATGTTTTCTCATGAACTTCAGCCAAATTGCTTCTTTTTTTTTTTTTTTTTGGTTTGTTGTTGGTTACTTATAATTTATTTCTACTATAAAACTGGCTTTTCAGTTCTATTAGTTTAAACATTTTTTCTCTGGATACTCTCGTCTTTTATTTTCATTCCTCTAACTCTCTACATCTCCTCCCTCATTTCAGCTATCACCGTGTCCCACTTAGAGGGATCGAGAAATAAAATCAGATAGAGATATTGTTGTGATTTACATATGACAAAATGTAGAAACTATCCAAGTGTATGCAACAATTGTTTAAAAACAGCTACATGTTCATGCGCATGCGCACCAATGTTTAACGTGGGAACCAGCCTGGGCCATTCAGTAGATAAATAGAACATTCCATCATTGGACCATTCTTCTTCATCGAGGCGACAGTCACAGGGAATGTGTATCATTTTTACTTATTTTAATAGGTTATTTTACGACGCTTTATCAACATTTTAGGTTAGTTAGCGTCTGAATGAGATGAAGGCGATAATGCCGGTGAAATGAGTCCGGGGTCCAGCACCGAAAGTTACCCAGCATTTGCTCATATGGGGTTGAGGGAAAACCCCGGAAAAACCTCAACCAGGTAACTTGCCCCGACGGGGAATCGAACCCGGGCCACCTGGTTTCTCGGCCAGACGCGCTGACAGTTAAGGCTGGTTCACAATAAACCGTGAACGGAAACGACAACGGGAACGAGAACGGAAATATTGTTAAAATAAATGTATTTAAATGTGAGCATTCACGATTAACTATTGTGAATGCTCACGTTTAAATACATTTTAAAATTATTTCCGTTCTCGTTTCCGTTCATGGTTTATTGTGAACCAGCTTTTACTCCACAGGTGTGGACAGGGAATGTTTATCTGCACATGTTGCAGAACTTTTGTTGCTGATCAACTCCCCCCAGGGTCTGTTTTTAAGCAATTTGGGGCTCCACTCCAATGCTATGAAGCAGTGCATGACTTCTTGGATGCAAACTTTCCCGATAGGTTGTTCGGAAAATGAGTTCCACTTGCCTGGCTAAGTGGCTACCTATGTTACCCGACCTGACCTCTCTTTGACTTTTTTTCTAGGACTTTGTGAAGGGTGTTGAGTACCAACGTGGTTGAGTTGACACATTGTAAGAACTGAGGCAACACATTATAAATGCAGCTGCGCTAGTCATTCCACAAATGTTACAGAACACTTGGCGGGAGGTTGAGTACGTTTAGACGTCTGCAGGGTAACTCAGGGCGCACATATTGAGTCGCACTGACCATTCTCCGAAACTCTGAGAGTTTTTACATCAAGTTCTGTAAAAAGTTATGTTATAAAATCATTATTTACACCTGAAATTATCACAGATTTCTTGATCACTCTAAGTGGGACACGGTGTATTTAAAAATAGGCTTGGGTGAAGTGTCGCGATTAGTAAGGGTCTTTGAAGGTGATGTAGGATTTTAGGACTTGCGGCTCTTGACTCTAGGTTTTATCAGGTACTTGTTTAGGGTTTGGACTTGGGACAGGATGGCTCTTATGCCAGTATTGGATTCACGAATGCCACCAAGACCACTTCTCCGAATGGAATAATAATCTCACACATAGCGCATAATGGGCCAATATGGGCCAAAGTGAAAGCATCTAGCCTATACGGATGGGGTCCTCCAAATTCAGCCAATCAATACGTTCAAATGAGGAGACTAGCTGTTGTAAATAATTTAGCATTCTCTGTATATATTCGACGTAGTTTCCTCCTACTCCATGTCCGTATGGGTGGAGGAAAAGGTACGTCTCGCTAAGGATACTCGTGGTGTTAAAATGGATGGAGAAGTCGTATGTAAATACATCATGCGATATTAAGTACATGTTGGTGCTTGATGAAAGAAATCTCAAGATAAGCGTGCACAGTGTTTGTACAAAGACAAATAACACAACAGCTGATACAACTTTCTTTATCAATGATTCTTACCTGTTTCACAGTCGTAAGATAAGATAAGGCTGTTATTTATCTTAATAAAGGTAGATTAAATTACTAAATCGCATATTTAATCAAGCTATTACGGCATCCTACTGTTACTGATAAAATTATGGGCTGAAAGATGTAATAATAATTGCAAAGTATATCGAGCAAACTTAAAGTTAATCTTTATTTTCATTTGTTATTTTAAGACGCTTTATCAACTGCTATAGTTATCTAGCGTCTGATGAGATGGAGGTGATAATGCTAGCGAATTGAGTCCAAGATCCAGCGCCGAAAACTACCCAGCATTTGCTCGTAATGGGTTGAGGGAAAACCGCGGAATAATTTCAACCAGGTACAATCATTTGGGGTAACTTTGAACTGGTCAGGGTAACTTTACACCAGTTGGCAATTTTATTAGAAGATTTAATTTCACATTTCCTAAGTGTGATATCTTAGGTCATCCCCATAACATATAACTATGCTTTGCTTTCTATCTATTATGTCCGGTCCCTGAAGAATATTTGGACGGTGATTAGCAATAGTGATCCAAGCGCCAAAAACCCGTTTCGAGATATTGGCCATTGAAATAAATCTGTTTCTTTTTTTACAAAACAGTTTATGCAAGAAATATTATAACATTCATACTATTACAAAAGTAGTACAAATAATACCAAAAAAAGTCTAACCGATTTTTAATAAGAGTTCAGCAGTTGCATTAATATTTCAAAGCAAAATAAATATATAAATTTTATGCAATAAACGAATTTTTGCTTATAAATAGCAGCAAAATTCAGATATCGCATTCTTGATTCTTTCCGAGTTAAATTAGCCTGCCATCAACAGATTTGTGCAAATATCTCTTTTTTTTTCAAATTGTCGGTTGGTCTATTATTGCGAAACTCTGTCCATTTAAGGCTCCACGTGGTTAGATATTGCATTCTGTTTATAGTAGCTGGTTTATGAACGATTTTCAACTTTATATTGCGAGTATATAATTTTATTTTACTGTTACAATTATTGCAAGTGTTAATGCTTATTCTTTGTTCTTTAAAATACATTAACAACCTCGTGAAATACGTAATCCTATGTCTTCTAAATTATAAATTTAATCGGACAGTGCTGTTTTGGTTCGATTTCAAGTAAAAAAAAAACGCTACAAAGTTTGCACGGTAATATTGATTCTATTGTAAGCATTTAGATTCGATTATAACACAATTCATTTGTTTACTAAATAACATGAGACAATTGTTACATAAAATTAATATAAAAAATAACTACTAGATCTACTACAGACACATTTTAAGTTTGAATTGAAGAATTAATTTCTACTAAGTCCTGCATAGTTGGTTTATTAATTAAATTTCTTTCACCTTGTTTATTAAACTACTGTTCTAATTTTTACACTCATATTAGATTTCCATAAGGTGTTGAAAGTGTTGATGGCAAGAAGTCAAAAGGATTCTCCAGAGAGAAGACAGTATGCAATAAAGACAAGATATTCCAGAGAAACTCTACAGCAGGCACTAGATGACCTAAACACTGAAAAATTTGGTGAACGAGAATTTGCATGCTTGTATTCCATCCCAAAACAAACACTAGTGAATAAATTGAAAAATAAATACGGAAATAATTTTGGGAGACCAAATATGTTTTCACTGAGAATGTTGATGCTCTGTGCTGCGATGACTTTGTAATAGTCTCATATAAAGAATCACTGATAGGCCTACAGTCAATGGCACTCAACTGCATGGTCCCATCTCCAGATACAAAGTCAGTTGTAACGTCAAGAAGGAAAGACCTCACCAATTTGAAGTAATAAAGAAAGTTAATAAGTTGGTAAATAAAAGGGGGATGTATGAACTGATTATTTTAAGACTGTGAAAAATTTGATTAGAGAATTAAAAATAACTTATACCGAACACACATGTAGGTGATAAACACCTAAAAATTGTATTTATATTTTCTGTTGTAGTGCTAGTAGCTATGTTTTATAGTTACAGTAAATATTCCACGGTTGCAATAAACTTTTTTGTGCCATCATATGAAATAAAATTTCATGTACCTTCGATGTCATGATACGTCATAACACACAAACAACCAGCCCCCACCGTAAGAGCAACATACCCCCACCCCTACAATCGACAAATGCACATCGCAGAATCACCAGTAGTTCAGGAGACACTGATGAAGACGTAACATCACGTCGAAACAGGCCGTCTGTCGAAGATATACACCTTTTTTTAAAATTTGAACACTTTTTAACGTGTGCTAAGTAATTTTATGTTTTTTACCTTTTTTATTGTATAGTCAAAAGTTACCTTGAATTTGGAGGGGAATATAGAGAGTTGAATGTAATAGGAAAACACAGATGTTGTACAAAGTTTCCCCAATTAGCGGTGTATCTTTGTGCCACAATTAAATGTCAAATTTCATCTATTTACAATTTGATTTTTTATGTTTATTATGTCTCAACACATAAAATAAGTAGTTTTCTTAAATAATTCACTTTTAAACATCAATTTCAGTAGACACTATTTCAATTAGTATAAAATATAATAGAAGTGGTACACACTTATCCAAAATGGCTATAACTTGTCCGAACCTGGATTTAAAGTCGGGCCCCCTAGTTTCCAGTCAGACATGCTAACCGTCACTCCACAGCGATGGACTTTAGTTAACGTTCTGATCAGAAGATATAAGTCCCAAGCGCGACACGTGGACTGGGTGGCATTCGAGAATTCGACGCTGATAGGTCCTGCCTCAACTCTGACAGAGCCATGTCCCATTCCCATACTTGTACCTGATAACCCTCAGGGGCAAAAGAACCGTGTCTTTCATATATCAGAATCGGAAACCGTATTACCGCAAGAATTCACCCCAGCCTTCTTTTAACTACACTGCTCCGTCGATATAGGAAAAGGTCAATGTTTACCTACTTCGATAATACACGCGGAGCAAGTCCCCTGCAATCGGCAAGCATACTATTTAGGTAGAATATGAAAATCAGGGAATATTATAGACAGTAAAAAAAAATAGATCACAAAGGAATGGGTATTTAAGAGCTGTTCATTGTAAAAAGTGAATCTGATACTATGTTAATACAAATTAATTTTATTTCCTAGAATTAAACTTAAATTATAAATAAATACATTAATTAATTTAATGTTACATTAAAACCTCCAGCAATATTCTTAATAAATATTATTTTTTGGTCCTACAAAATATATCTGTTATGGTAACAATTAATATTAGTGGAGAAAAATTCGCTCCCACGCCGGGGATCGAACCCGCGTCCTTGGTTCTACGTACCAAGCGCTCTCACCATTGAAAATTCTTCTAGCAACAGTGCATATTTCAGTACAGATTACTGTGCACATTACTGTGGAATCCCGGCCATCAAGTCACTCAACTGAATGTGCTCCTTGTATAATGGCAGTTGACTTAATATAAAATGTCAACATACATGCCCAACTTGGAGTCAGGCCAAAAGGGAAAAACACTGGAGGAGAGGAGTTCGATCCGGTGCTGTGGATTGGACTTCGGCGTAGCTCAATAGTGAGAGCGTATGGTACGTAGAACCAAGGACCCGGGTTCGATCCCCGGTGCCGGAGAAAATTTTTCTCCTCTAATATTAAATATTCTTAATAGTTGCGCCGTTTTCAAGACGTTGAATAATATTTACTTTGTGAGAAATACTCAGACGTGGATGTGTTTGTGACATGATGCCTTACTGGCACGCTGGGGCTTGGATCCTCATCACAGCACACCACTTTGTACTGTTTTTCTGCTTTCTTTAGATTCAATAGGCGGAGCAGTGTATTGCAGATGATAGATGTTAATGACGGGAAGATGGAGTATTTTGGTGGAATGAAAGACGGAAAGCGCAGTACCAAAAGAAAACTCTCTGTAATGTTTGTTTTATCGACAGGAAATTACATCACGACCTAACCGGGAATCGAAACCGGGTCGCTCGGATATAAAAGCAAGTGCACTAGCACTGAGTCAGGGGCATGGACAATTTACAGTTCAGGAAAACATCGGAATATCCAACCAGGTAATGAAGCTCCATTGGGAAACGAGCCCACGGACGAGTTCTGCATACTATCCCCGGACCACGCGGGTAACAGATATATAATAATATAATCCGAGGCACGATAGCCCCTGAAGGACCATGACCGACCAGCCGGTTGCTAGCCTCACGTCCATATGCCGAAACAGAGGTGGACGATCATCCAACCAGAATGGATGTAGGCCTATCATGTGGTTAGCACGATGATCCTCCCAGCCGTTATAGCTGACTTTCGTAACCGGATTTCGCTACCTATCGTAGATCCGCAAGTCCATCACAATGCTGGGTGGGCACTGGTCCCATACACTGGCCGAAATTTCATGAGACAATTTCTTCCCCATGAGGACTCGAACCAGCGCGCATTCCGTAACGCGAGTCCTAGGCAGGATACCTAAGGGTACGTACACGTTGGAGCGACGATAGACGATAAAAGAAGCAGCGATGCTATATCAGAGAGAATTGAAACTTGCATTGTCATGGAGGTGTACATATTGGAGTAACGATAAAAGCGAAGATACACGATAAAAGAGATGAAAAATGAAAATTCCATTTTCTTCGCTTTTGTCGTTCATATGATCTCTGATTAAGATAATGTTAATCTGTAGCTATAATGACCGGTAGCTATCAATATATCCGAGTATTAATCGATTTATGATTATTTCGGCATATTAAATTAAATAACATGGATATTGACAAATTGATCAATTGTGTATTTATTCGTGATACGTCATGTGATCACAAGAACCAATCACATCACAATGAACTTATACTAGCTTTGGAATGAGAAACGGGTTCAATTTTGTACGTATTTAAGTTATATTAACCTTGTACCTAGCAGCTGATATTTTCTACAGATCTTCTTTCATCAAGTGGATGTAGAATATCTTCTACTGATAAATCAAAATGTTCGCTTCCCGCGTCCTCGTTGCTCCGGTATGAACACTTGATTCTTTGATAATACCAAAGCATCGCTAGGTCGTTTCTTGTATCGTTTATCGTTGCTCCAACGTGTACGTACCCTTAGATCACAATGCCAAGGCGAGGGACGGTAACAGATATGCTACCGCTATATTAAAACATTTAAATAGTGCGATTTATTTCTAGGTTCATTGCTTCAAGTATAGTACAGACTGCGAATGATTTTTTTCGCATTCGATCTTCAGAATCGCTGAAATATTGCAGTGAAAAAATGAATTTGCCCATTTGCGTCACATTATGGAGAGTGACTGGAGAAACAATGGAATAATGGCTCTTATGTTGCTCTAGGTATTTCGTTACACCGTTGCGTGCATCTATTTCAAATTCAGATCGAGTGATGTGCGACGTTTCGAGCTGGAAAAAAAGAATCGTAAGCAGACAGCGTGATTATTATTACTTAATGAGAAAACGCCTTCGCTTGCCTATTGATTTTCATGTCCACTGCTAAATGAGAAGGAGAGAAATGCGTTGTTCGTCTCCGTTCAGGAGGATCCAGAATCATTAGTTTATTCACGTGAAAAACGCCTTTAAAATATTGAACAACTCGAAAACTCTCTTGGAAACTTCACACAGGCCAACATGCCTGTTACTCAAAACAGCAAGAGTTTGTGAGGATGATGGTGGCGGCAAAGATGAAGAGGATAAATGATGTCACAGTGTGTATAGAAAAGAGGGAGAATTTTTGGTTTCCATGCTCGAAATTCCGAAAACTATATTTCATAAATAAAAAGGGGATTTATAGAATCCCTGTAATTGCATGAAACTTTCATGTCACTCCTCATTGTTACTGTCAGTATGGTTGGAATTGTAAGGATATTTGGATTTGAAGTAAGAGTTTTATATTTATTTTCATGTCCATCTTCATACCGCCCGCAATTAAATTTAACAAGGCGGAGCCTTCTCGTTAAACATTTCATTATCGTTTTCTCATTCAATGAGGCCTAGTCTCGAGCAGGGTTGCCAAACGTCCTGAATTTCCCAGGATTGTTCTGGATTTTAACGGTGTGTTCTGTGTCGTGCGCTGAATTACATTTGTCCAGGAATGTCAAAAGGATTGGAAAAATACAATTTTTGCTCATTTCTATAAAATTATTTTTAAAATATTTCCTCATTCATTTTTCAACACCCTGTCCAACCTATGCTCAACGTCGTCAATGATGCGTGGCGCAATCTATCGGGTTGTATTGGAATAAAAACTATAATAAGCCTACTATAGTGTGTATTAAGTATTGCGTAGTATCTTTACTCTTTACTATCTTTGGAAGTCGCTTTATTATTGATAGAATTTAAACATTGTATCATGTATTTTTCTGTACAGATCAGACACTAATATGACATTATTTTTTCAGACTTTACCAGTAATTCAAAGTAAATTTCATAATGTAGCAAAAATGTAACAAAATCGAACGTTCAGGCCCTATATAATTAGTTAAAACACACAAAACGAATAAAATCAGCTGTATTACAAATTGAATTAATTCAAATGTGTTATCACGTTACGGAAGGAACGCAGTATCATCAACTGTCCCGGATTCCTGATGAAAGAATATGACAATATGGCAGTTGGCATCGACGAAACTCCCAAAATAGGGCTATGCTGTAGCTGTTAAATTTTTGTCAAGTGGTAGGCCTACGTAGAAAAACGTTAAACGCTGAAACTTATTTTAAACAAAATAATTTCGGGGAGACTTATTTACACAATATTTTTCGGTGCAGATCGGCCAAAATTATATCGTCTTGCACCTGTCCCTTTAGCCTGAGGTGCAGATCGACCCAAAATATTTCGTCATACACCACGGCAAAAGTGTGATGGCAAGAAATTTTCCACAACATTCTAAATAAATGCGGTTCAAGAAGGGGTATAAATAATACACACGTACAATGCTAATGTTGAATAGTGGCGTATTTTTCTCAGATATGTATTGGTCGCTTTAATAAATGAAATGAGAAATAAAAAAACGTAAATAATTTAGTTTCTTCAGTAAATTGACGGCTATTTTATTAACCTTGAAACTATTCGTGAATATTTTAATACTTACATAATGCAGGAACACATTTTCTGTTACAACAGGTGTCTTGTTTCCCAACACGGCCGAAGTCGTAACATTAGTTGCATTAAGAGAAGCGGTTTTTACAACTTCGTACAAACTCATTTGTTATTTAAAGTTGTTAGGGATGTTATGTTCAAGGATAGCGGAACGGAAATAAAAAAATCTTACTACCAACAATTTGTAGCGGTTTCTAGAACACAAACTGACGACAAAAGCAACGAAACGCGACATAGAAATACAATGTATTTCCATAGAAAAGTAGTGAATTAGGGTAAAGAAATCAAACCACCACTTTCAGAAATGGAAGACATTCATGAAAGAGCATAAAAATAACTTCAATAATAATATGTACAGAGCACAAGAAACTAATACGATAGTCAAAATTAAACGCATCTTTCCAGTATACACCAAATACATATCAACTTAGTAAATAGGCCTATACGTTTTGTGGCACCATTAATTAAAAAAAACGGTTTAATATTTCAATTAAATTAAAATTAAATTGGCGTGTGTTGAAAATAAAGAGGCTACGAATGTCTAAAAAATTTCAGTCTCCCTTTCAAATATGTTCTGCTGCGTTAAAATACTTGTTGGCGGGCAAGGCATTTGATATATTGTTTTGTTATTTATACTGTATATTGTAATAAACCTAAAAATTGTTAAATATATTTGTCACATATCCTCATAAATTAACCTCATCCAGCTCGGGTGCTCAAGAAGCCGTCTCTTTTTTCAGGCGATAATGAAGCTACTCCAATCATAGGGTATTTTTACTGAATTACAGAATAGCTACGAAAGAGCTGTAAGACTCATGATTTTTCAGATATTCAGGTCTGTTATAATTTAACTTGTTATGCTATTTACAGTAGGGTGTTATTCGACATGAACATCCTAAGATTTCTACCAAATTCTCTCTCGTAAAAGCGGTGCTTTGCGGGTAATGTTATCTAATTCGAATACAATACTGAATAAGGTTTCAAAACTTCCCTAGTTGTTTTCCAACTCGGAATGTTATTAACACATATGGAAACAACTGTCTGCTGAATTCTACTAACTAGCGGATAGAGAAACTTATTCCTAACCCTCGACACTAACCTGAGGTCTTTTAAGACCCCACGCCATCTTTTATTGTTAATATCCACATCAATATACCCCGAAACGTTCCAGTAACGTAGATATTCTATCCTTGGTTATTTTAGTTTCCTTTACAATTAAAATTGTTATTTCATATATATATATATATATATATATATATTCGGCCTCAGTAGCGTAGTCGGTATAGCGCTGACCTTCTGTGCTCAAGGTTGCGGGTTCGATCCCAGCCCAGATCGATGGATTTAAGTACGCTTAAACGCGACAAGCTGTCAGTAGATTTACTGGCATGTAAAAGAATTTCTGCGGGACAAAATTCTGGCACATCAGCGACGCTGATATAACCTCTGCAATTGCGAGCGTCGTTAAATAAATCATAATTTAATTGTATGTCATTTATCATAATACACTGCTCTCTTAAACTGACTGACCATATTTGGGATTAAACCAATGGCTTTCTCAAAACACGCTATGAAATGTTACATATAAAACAATTTTCATTTCGAAAAGGAAGAAAAAACGATCAAAATAAAATTATATTAAACTCTTTCCTTTGAAACATTTTAAAGAATAGCCACTGAAATTAATGATATTACTTACGGTTCATTCTGTATACTAAAGTCATACATGTAGGCCTATGTAGTTAATATTTCTATTGTAATTTACGGGCTTTTCTCTAACCGGGCAGTAAACAAAATGCTGTAATTTGAGTGTTATGGATATTGAGAATACTATGCGTACCGAAAAGTTACGACTAAAAATGTCATGTTTGATCGCAAGGAAACCACTAAGATTCCTGACTCATCAGCATCCAATAAAATACTTTATCATTTTACTGTTTTTAATTCCCTACTTAGCAATTTACTTACTGCGTCCTTACGCTTTCCTCTTAGTGCAGGCTGTTTTCTTCTTTTGTTGCACTATTCTTCCGAGCGACGTCAATCACTGTGGAAGTATCTACACTCGCATCACTTTTCTGAATAACTGTGGGAATATTTTTTTATAGAGGTTGCGATATAATTTATCCTGCCTATCTTTTGTAGATGTGATCACAAGTCTCCTATAGCTATACACTTTCCGTTCATGGAATTATTGCTTATCACTACAAGAAATTACAATACATTCCGAAAGCGTACACAGCATTGCAATTTTTCATTCTACTGCATGTCCACCACTTCTAATATCTTTATAATGCAATAACTGCAACAAACTAGGATTAACAATTCAGACACGCAATGCTTCACTTCCATGGATGACACTTACGTACAAGAAGACGAAAAAAGACAAGAATCTACAACAGATGATGCGAGCTGAATGAGCATTAGTGTTGCCAACACATAAATTGTGTCCCCGTCAATCTAACACCTGGAAATCGTCAGAATCCGTCAAAATAAAAAGACCCACTCAATATATCTATACACAAATAAAAAAGCAAATTTTAACACAACTTACCAATCTTGATTAAGATAAAAATTCTTCAACCTCTGAATTGATTACGAGGAAATCTGATACAGAGGATTTTTTTATTGGGTTCTTTTACGACGCTGTATCAACATCTAGGTTATTTATCGTCTGAATGATATGAAGGTGATAATGCCGGTGAAATGAGTTCGGGGTCCAGCACCGAAAGTTACCCAGCATTTGCTCGTGTTGGGTTGAGGGAAAACCCCGGAAAAAACCTCAACCAGGTAACTTGCCCCGACCGGGATTCGAATCCGGGCCACCTGGTTTCGCGGCCAGACGCGCTGACTGTTACTCCACAGGTGTGGACCAGAGGATTCTTTAACTTGCTACGGCACAGGCAGGCCTGTTCAAATAAAAAGTAAAATCCCCCAAAAATTAAACAATTGAAATGACAGCAGCTGAAAAACGTCAAAAGACGATGTAAATCGTAAATTCCGGCAGAAAATCCATCACCCGTCAAAGCCATTCTTTTACCGTCCGCTATGTTGAAATTCTGTCAGATTTGACGGAATTTCCGTCCAGCTGGCAACACTGATGAGCATGAGATAGTACAGCCGTGGCGAGAACGTGACTCGCGAGACATTGTGGCTCGCAGTGATAGCTGTGCTTGCTTCTAACCTCCGCCAAGCCCCACCCTCTCACTCACTGGAGTCAAACTCAGTTCCATTTGTATTTGTCTCTGACCTGCGAGTGGCATATGTCTCTCTCGAAACCATGTACGAAAGTTCCAAGTAGGATGGGAGGACGCATTTTTTTGCTGTCAATATGATGAGAATATTAAATGTACGATTTGTTCACAAGTATTATGAGGAAAACGGTTGTATAACATAAAACGGCATTATACTACATGTTACTGATGAAACATTAAAAGGTTAAGTGTTATTGTTGTTTTCATCATCATCATCATCATCATCATCATCATTCATCTCTGTACGTCGACTCTTTTTCAGCAGATGTACACTCAGCGGCAAAAAGAATGGGCCGACTCTTGGTCGATAGAAATGCTAAGTTCTATCGCGCGGTTCACTCGTGTAAATGTAACCCAGTGCAAGGCATTGCTGTGGTGTCTCTTCATTGAAAGTCGTCCGTCTATAAGGTAATAAACCTTAGGAGCAGTGTGTGGCCCAGTGGTAAGAAGTCTGACATCCGTACCAGAGGTTGTGAATTCGCCTCCTGGTACGGTAAAATTATTTTTTTTATTATTTTAACTTTTACTTCATTTATTAGCTTAAATGTGAAATGGCATTTGTTAACAAACTTCGTTATGCCTGCCTTGTAAAAATATTATTGCCTATCACCTGTGGGCTATTAATAGGTTAGACCTGGCCTGTATAAACAAAAATACTTGTTTCACATCCTAAAAAATTGGACGCATATCAAACACAAATAAATAATTAAATTAACAAAAACAAACAATTTGTTAATATATTAATAAAACAAGGCTGTGGTGGGGACTAGCATCTCGTCCACAAACCACCTGCGTCAACATCTGCCCTCATTCTGCGCGGCATGGAGTCCACAAGATTATGGAACAGGTCTAAATTCTTGGCCATCTTCTCCCTTGCATCTAGAACTCTGTCCCACAATTCCTCAGATGTCCGAACGGGTGGTTGTTCTGCCCAATTAGAGCGTAGGATCCTTTTGACTGCAGCCCACTAATTTTGAAAGGGATTCATATCCGGTGAATTTGGAGGCCAGTCGACTGGGTCGATATCACGCCTCCTCGTAAACCATCTTTGAATCCGGTTGGCGGTGTGTATCGGATTATTATCCTGGTGGAAGAAAAGTGTTCCTTCTGGATATCGTTTTCGGGCGGAAGGGATCATTACATTTGCCAAAATGTGTTCGTAGACTTCTGCCGTAAACAGACCGTGGATGCGTTCCAGAAGTCCTGCCCCATCGCGTGACATCCACCCCCAACACACGACCGTCACGCGAAGCGTATCGGTGGCCATTCATACAATAAACTAGGGCAGTACTATCATTGCTATTGGAGACAATTACCTCTTCGGAGAAAATGACATTTCTCCAATCAACGTCCTGTCGGAGAGTAGCATACACAGAATGTTACCGGAGACAATTACCTGGTTGGAGAAAATGACATTTCTCCAATCGAAGACCTGTCGGAGAGTAGCATACGCAGAATAACCTATCCGAACAAGGGCAATGAGTTATTGTTTCTGTGCCATCTTCAAGCGTAATGACGAGACAGAACGTTATGTTAACAGATAGCAGTATTGCTTGAAAGAGAGAGGGAGGTTTATTATTTATTAGAGTTTGGGCATATTCTAAGATATATCGCCACATAATTATAGCTTTGCGAGACACATATGATGGCAAATTTGTAATAAAAAAAAAGAAGATTGGAGGAGATTCGAACCTTGAGCTACTATTACTAACTTATTCAATATACCAATGCCGTAACAACTTACGCTACTGTAACTGTTTATATCGGTTCGGCATAATACATGGTTTTCCTGTTCATATTCGCTCCGGTCAATTTTGTATTTATCAATTTTATTATTATTTCACTCTCCAAGGGCCCTGATATATCTAGAGTCAACCCGCCATTCGATTTTATTACATATTTTAGCCTCTTAAACAAAATACAGCAAATTTAAATGGTTTAATTATGTGTTACCTAGTGAACTACGGCATTGACGAGACGAGCATGCCTAAGCTGCTGATAAAGCGTCGTAAGAAAAAAGAGAGAGACGAGCATGCGCAATGTATGTCTCTGGAACTTAGAAATTGTCGGCCGGCCCATTCTTTTTGCCGCTAAGTGTACGATTAATGCGGTTAGCTCTTCAATTTGAACTCACTGATTTACTATGTGATGTCAAATGAAAGCTTGATGTAAGGTCTTGACAAATGTTGAACTTTCAAATCTTTGCCAAAAAATAAATATCCGAAGCTTCGTTCTTTCCCTTGCTCTGTTGATGCCATGTTCGCTACAACTTACGTTTGTGAAAAATTATTTTCCACAATTAAAATAGTGAAAACCACATTTAGATCACGACTGACAGACAAATACCTTCGTGATCAACTACGACTGGCAGTAAGTGACATAATTCCTGATTTTGAAACTTTGTCGCAGAGACATTCTGAAGACAGTTAATTTTAGGTTGTGATATTGTTCATTTATTGTTCATTTCTTTCTTCGTTACACGTACTAATCATAGTTTGTAGCCTTGTACTGTATAAAATTATATTTAAGTGCTTGACGTAAGGAAAATGAAAATCCGTTAATAAGTCAGACAGTTGCTTCACTTCCCCTTCGGGTTTCCGCCTCCCACCATAGGTCCTATGCACGTTTCAGGTTACACAGTGGCTCTGCGCACGATTACATTTTCGCCACCGCTGTACTAGACTGTGGTAGTATACTAAGTCAAAGGAGTGATGTTCCCATCTGCTGGCGCCCGCTGCTTCTTGGCTCCTGATGTAAACAGGAGTTGCGTAACTTCACGGTTATACAGGGAATGGTTTCGATGTGAAAGCAATAAAAGGCAAAGTTATTCCCTATACATGCCATGAAGGCACTTGGAGGGCTCGGCAATGGAATGAGATGGTTGGCAGGCACCGCTCCCCAGCTGCCTTTTTACCCTTGGGAAAGACCCATTACTCAATTTGATAGAAGGCTAACAAACAAACATTTCCATGGGTGCAGATAAAAAAGTTATTTATTTTTTCTTCCACAATGTTAATAACGTCAAAACAAGTGCTTATACAAATTTTGGCCACTCAAACGCAATTACGACGGCCGTAAAAAAACAAGTTTTCCTGGGACGTTTACAGAAAGAAAACAATTTCATTGGAAAAATTTATTGGAAAAGACACAGCAATAATTGTTGGGCTATTTTTCAACATATTCCCCACCGGAAATGAGACATTAATTTGTTATATACCATGAGATCAACAGAGAGGTGCAGACGGCTGTCATACACTAGCTCCGATCCCAGGCGGCAGACTTCTATGACACAGGAATATAAAATTTGATCCAACGTTATGACAAATGTCTCAATTCCTGTGGGAAAATAGCTCAAAAATTGTATTTGTTCCAATAGGGATATCCTGAACTTGCATCAACAGATAGCGCGGGTGTACTTTGAGGGATGCGCTTTGGGTTTGCATTTGTTTTCCAGTATATAAACATTGAGGATTTACGTAGTCTATTAGTATATTAAATAGTCTTAAAAACAGCTAAAAATAAAAAAAAATTGTTGTCGTGTTCCTATATGTAAAAACCAAGGAAAGCTTTTTACCTTCAATCAGGTCCAGAAATATTCTGAATATATGCTTTCAACCTTAAAAATTATAACTAATTAAATTGCGCCTCAATATTAAACAAAAAAACTACTTCAAGTAAGGAATTGCTGGCTAAGTTTAATTTTGGAAGAGAGCGAAGAAAAATTGTAATAAAAATATATGCAACCTCGACAGCAAGCTATGTTAGCTTATATTCAGTACTTGTCGAAGTCTCCGAAGTTTACACCTGAATTTTACAAGTACAATGGAACGATATTAGGCCTACAGTATACTCTCGAATAACTGGGGTGATTATTATGCAGGACAATCCGTAATGAAAAATATATAGGCCTATAAATAATATAGTCCATGTATAAAATAAGAAAGTAAGGGAATTTTGACTCCAAAAATCCATTTTGTGAATAATGTCTTTAATGTAGATTAATACTATTAAAAATCCTGTTTTAATTTCAAATTTTCAAAGTTGTCCTACATATTCAAAACTGGATGCCCTTAACCTACAAAACCCATGAATAATCGTGATACTACTTTGATCATATTTTATCATTCTATTAAAAATTGCATTTCATCTCTCTGCAACTAGAGGAAAAATACGTGGAATTCAAGCACGATAGTCCCGTCCTTATATAAAGGACACATTGTTGGCTGCATATCCTATTTTTCGGGTACGGTACTTACAATTCTAATGATTAAAGAGGCAATATTCACCTTCGACAAAGTTCTTATTTTTTTTTATTCGTGCACCTCGTTCTCAAAGTTCTCGTTTAGATTCATAAACATTCAATTTACTCGTATCTACAATATATTTTGCGTACTGCAGATTTTCCCATTATTCTCTTAAGGGGAATCGCTCAGTATTATACAAATTTACGCTATTATTTATTGTAAATTAAATTAGATTATGAGGTAAGAAAATACTTAATGAAATTAAATTATACTAGATTATACAAAATAATATAAATACATTTTGACACGCAAAGAAAACCAACAAACGGGAGAACGTAATGAACTGTAGCATATGACATAACAACAGCCCTACAACATGTTGTGCCGCATGGAACGTCTCTGGCATCTAACGGTAAAACTTCGCATAAAATATCCCTATACGTTTCCATTAAATAGTGTTCTCTTTCTGTAAACGATCTCAGGGAAACTTATTTTTTTTACTGCCGTAGTAACTGCGCTCGAGTATCCAAAATTTGTGTAAGCACTTTTGTGATATTCTTAACATGGTGGAAGAAAAAAATAACTTTTTTATCTGCCCCCATGAGAATGCTTGCTTGTAAGTGAACTTCGGGGCCGTTGTGGAAGTTTGACAGTGAGAAAATGCCGTCAACACCCGGAATAAAGCACGGAACCTTTCATTCAGTAGCGAATTGCACTATCAACTGAGATACCCGGCCGCACGTGAAAGTAATATTCAGAGATATTAATCTTTTAATTCCTAAAAGGACAAATTTGTCCATGGTCTCAAATAACCGAAACGGAAATTTATAAATATATGTTATTTATAAAGGTTCTTGATAGCTATTCTTAAATTTTATGTAACATTAGATTTAATTAAAATATTTCAAATTAATTAAAAAGTTATTGTAATTTTTTTAAAGGTGCAATATTATCATTTAACCTACAGTTAACTGAAACTCCATTAGCTTCCGTAGGTATCATGACAACGATTGGTTTATATGGAGCCTCTCTATCCTTTACAAGAGGTCCAATTGACTGCAGTGGTCGGGACGCGACCTGCGATCTTAGGCACGGTATGCTGGCCGGACATTCCTGTTTCGATGTGGAAGTAATAAAAGGTAAATTTATCCTCTATAAATCCCATGAAGACACTTGGAGGGCGCATGGTTGTAGGGCAGCATGCTTTCTTGATCTCGGCATTAGATTGAGATGGTGTGGCTGGCAACCGGCAGCCTTTTTCGCTTGGGAAAGACTCGGTACCCAACTTGATAGGAGGCTAATTGAACCTAGGAGATGTGGAAACTTGACAACGAGAAAACCCGTCAACACACGGATTCAAGCCGCGGACCTTCCAGTCAATAGCTAATTGCTCTACCAACTGAGCTACTCGGACGAATATGAAAGTAATGCTGAAAAATATTAATGTAATACGATAACATAGCAGTTCTTTTCATCCGAAAAGATGTGGTTGTAAACACTTGTGCAAAATTTTCCTGTGACAGGGAAATTGAGGAGTGAACTTTCAAAACGCAGTTCGGGTAAGAAGTCTTTCTATTCGCTCTGCTTCTTTCCGTAGTTTGTATCACAGTAGCGTGAAGCGGCATATTGATATTGCTGTTATGAAATGGAAAAGAATTGGACAAAAAGAAATTGTGGGACTAATTTCTCTTCGTTCGAGAGAAGTCTTCTGCTGGAAATAATTTCGCAGTGCAAACCAATTATTGAAAAGAAACAAACAAACGAATCTACGTTGAAAACGAAAAGCGAGGCTTGGCAGAAAATAACCTATACCTTTGTATGAACTTCTGTTCTGTCAAATCATTGAAATCATTCGCTGTATTTATGTATTCATGGATAGCATTTTCTAAATAATCAAGACATAAAAGTTCAGCATCTAACGCACCACTTATATGTTAATGAGAGTTAAATGATTTAACTGCATGAAATTGGGCAGTTAGGCCAAAATTAACATGGGTTTTAACAGTCTGTTAGTACTAACAGTAGTTGAAGAAATGCTTCAACTGTTAAGTTTACAGTTAAAGTGGAATAACACAATATTATAGGCTAATTTAACAAAGGTTGAAGAAACCGGGCTCTAGTGCTTTTTACAAGCATCAGAAGGGGATGAGATTTTCAATTCAACAATGTGAGTATATTTATATACTATTGGCGACACTGACTGTTATCTTCGCCATCTATTCATAGACGTAATAACTAAAGAAGCCAAATTTACACTATTACTATCGATTTGTTGCGCTCAGATATCTCTGAACGACAGTGTACTACTCCATGATTTGTCTACAAGCCCTAGCCTATCACAATGGTATCGTACAAGATATTGAGGTCGCGAATAGGGTGACAAAATGGTGAAAGTTACATAATGCTTATCTTCTCAGGCAACCATGCGTAACTAAGGCATTACGTGCATCAAGTGAAGAAACATGCATTTCGACTCACGTGTAATTAAAACCTGTTGACGAGTCAAAATCTCAAGGTTGAATTTGGCGGCAAGACTCGACCTCGTATAATGATTGTTGCAATGTTTGTCACAATGCTTGATACTAGATGCGACACTCGCGGGTTCGTATCCGACGAAGGCCAATGGTTTTTTCAGGATGGGAAGTTTCCTATAACGAGAAACATGCATCATATATATTATTTTATTCTTTAAGAAGGGCTGTGACTGAGTTTTTAGGATTCTTGACAAAAAATTAATTTCATTTTTTTCATTAAGAATAAGCCAAACTCTGTCACAAAATGGTATCAATTCACCCGTTCCGCCCTTTCTAACTTCGCAGCGGATAGTTCTAAAGGCATGCATATTTAATTTATTTTACAGTAGAATTTCATTGTTTCTTTTCTCAGCTCTTCAATAATTTTCAGCATTGCGCTGTGTATGAAACGCTCTTTACGATACAGTTCTTATCGGAATCAGAACATTTCTGGCAATATTGCAATAAGCACAAGGATTAAAATGTGCTCTGGGTTTTTATGCCCCTTGAGATTTAGTATACGTTTTGACAATTCGAATTACAATAGTAATAAAACTTTAAATGATGAAAATGAAAACAAAAATGCGTAACACATTAAAACCCAGAGCAATTTTTGTTTATACATATTTGATGTATAGTTCTCTGCTAAATTTGAACACAATGAGATATAAACTGTTGCGCAAGAGGCTTCTTATATCGAATAGTACAGTCATTTTAGTAATAGGATCGTACTTTATCCCAGGAGGCTAAAATATTAATTATTACTCGAATTTTCACCATAGCAGATGACGCGCGTGCATTTAGCAAGCGAAGTACTCCTATCTGCTCACGCGACTCTTGTTAGTAGAATTACTCGGAACAAAACAGACCACTTCAACAATTACACTAATATTTACAATTTATATTATTTACGCTATGTACAATAGAATATATTTTTATTATTTACACTATCATAAAGAATGTAGGCATACAATGATCAAACATTATTATTATTACACTATTATGTTGAATGTTGTGTATTATAATGCACAGTACTTTATTTCGTAATACTATAGCCTAAATGTCCGCTAATATGAGCACATTTCGCCTTCTTTCGATAAATTATTGTGGCTCATGTTAAATGAGAGAAGAAAGTTACATTCCCTTTCTCTATTATACCGAATTTTGCACACCTCTGCTCCCTCTTACTCATTTGTCCGATTCCACAATCTTTCTCGTTATCATAACCCTACTCGGTCACAATATGTTAACACGCTAGAAATACCACTCCACACATCATCTCTTTATTCGTCTTTCACTGTTGCTGCTTCTCGTCACTGGAATTCTCTGCCGCCTGAAGTCAAGGGCTGCCGAACTTTAATTTCTTTTAAATGTAAATTAGAAAAATATCTTATGATGAGTTGCCAGACCTAACGCGTTGCAGATATTTAATGCAATGTATTCCACTGTAGGCTATTTATTTCTACTTTTTGTTTCTTATTTTATTGTGTAATCATGCAAATCGTGTTTATTTATCACTTAACACCAATATGTATTCCACTGTGTTCTATTGTTATTATTATTATTATTATTATTATTATTATTATTATTATTAGTCTATTATTTTTATTGTGTGCATTTTTTTATTTGTCGGTTTCTGGTTTAATTATGTGAATCCTACTTACTTGTAATCTAATACTAATATGTATTGCAATGTATTTATTTTTATTTTTACTGTGTACAATTTTTTATTGAATTATCGGCTTCTGTTTTTGTGTGATTCGTATTTGATTCTAACAATATTAATATGTATTCCACTATGTTTAATTTTATTTTGTGCGGTAAATTTTTATGTAACTCCCTCTTTTGATCTCATTATGTACCTAAATCGTATCAGTATGTAATTACGTAAATCCGATCCAGTTGTATGTTCAACTGTGTAAGCAAGTTTTAATCCTGGTTGAGTGTAAGAGAAGGCCTTACGGCCTTAACTCTGCCAGGTTAAATAAAGCCATTATTATTATTATTATTATTATTATTATTATTATTATTATATTATTACTACTACTTATTTTATAAATAGTGTATAAAGGGGCAGTCAGACAATGACTAGGCCTACTCTTAAAGCCGGTTGTCAGAGAGACTGTTTTTCGTCTGTAGAGTATGATCTTTCTTCAGAAATAACATTTTGTAGAATATGATTTTTGTTTTTAATACACCAACTAACTTTCAATACGTTTATTATTTGTTTGATACAAATTATCTTATTTAACACTAAATTGTAATTGTTTAACTCTGTTCGAATTACATGTAACCAAACACATCTACATTTTGATATTATTATTATTATTACTATTATTATTATTATTATTATTATTATTATTATTATTCCACTATTTTTGTTGCTGTTATATATATTTGCTATGTATTTTTATACTGGTTGAGTAGAACAGAAGGCCTTATGGCCGTAAATCTGCCAATAGAATAAATCAATTAAATAAATGAATAAATAATTTAAATTGTAGGAAAGGTCATCGTAGTGTCATTCTTTATCACTAGAATGCATTGTAAACAGTCAATGAGGTCAAGTTTTGAATCTTGAATAGAACGTAAACTGCAGCATAAACAAGACGCAAATGTTCCCTGATAGGCCTAGTACTTGTGTCAAGCGTCAAATATGACGTCACTTCAATATAGTCTATGAACAACTATCTCTGTATACCGTGGGCCAGAATAGGTCCTTAGTAATGAAAAGGTAACACATTGTAATTACTTTAGAGCCACTAAATCCACATAGTCAAAATTTATATGTAGACTAGTATTAAGGTCTCCCCACACCAACGCGAAATATTCGCAGCCGTGGCGGCGACGAATATTTCGCGTATACAGGCCTCCCCACACCGACGCGAAATATTCGCACCGGTGGCGAATGTTTCGCTTCGCAGAGTTGCCACTGTCTCAGAGTACATTACGGTATATGAGTGTGCCCACACCGACGCGAAAGTATCGCCGGACGTCTGCGAATCTGCAGCGTTGAAATTTAGATTCGCCGTCTGCGCGGTTTTTTTCGCTGCCGCCGCGAGTTTTTTTTTATGGCGTTCTGTGAGAAATTGTAAGGAAACATTCAGTTTTATACGATTTATTCTAGAGGCTTACAAGTAAGTAAGGAAAAAGGGCAATAAGAGATGCAATCCAATTGTAATTTAATGAAAGTGGTAAGTTATTCACATCTTTAACATATCTTAAAAGAAAAATTCTAGCCTACATACGGCCTGTCTATAAGGAATGATTTCATATTCGCATCTTTGTTGACTTTTATCAGTCCTTCAGAATATCATAGCATTGCTTAGTACAGAAATATATTTCTAGAGAACCTACCTATATGAACGTTGCGTCATTTAACATCTTACTAAGGTTTAATAGTTCAAAGTTAATAATTTTCTTAGTTTAGGAAAGGTTTCATTCTTAAAAGCAAATATATAAACCTATATTTAATAGCAATTTTTTGTCAAAACTAATCTCATTCATATTTTATTCCTATGAAATACTCTAGGAACTTTTGTATTAGCTAGTACAGAAGAGTTGTTTCAATAAACATAAATAGGCCTATTAATTGTTTTCATTAAACCTTACGGATTCGCGCTGTATCTCCTAACATTAGTACTCGCGTTTGGTGTCACTACTGCTCAATCAATAATAATCAATGTTTTGGACTTAAGCTAATGTTTTTATTTTATTATGCGATATTTGTCTATTAAAATAACCGACTTGCAATTAATTTTTAAATATTAAAAACAATATTATAGGTAGTCAATTTTACGAAGAAAAGTCTGAACCTCACAAATGATACCAAGAAGGTACCACTTATGAGGCAACTAGGCCAGGAGATAATGGAGTAGGGTGGCCAGTTCCATTCCCCCTCCATTTCATACATCGCCGAAAAAATTAGCAAAAATCTACACCTAGCAGATACTGCTTCACACTTACACTTACAGGATAATTTTATTAATTATACGCGAATATCACTACTTGTGGGACAAACCCCTCCCAGATTTTAGACTTGGCTTCATCTCTTGTCTTCCTTCTCTTGAAGGACGCATTATAACAGAATCAAAGAAAAGTTAGAAAAGACAAGACGAAGTAGAGTCTCTTCTGTTTTCGAGATTTTGTTACGCACTTAACACACGTGTATTGTATACTATTTTTGCACGATCATATATTTAGAACTGCAAATACTGTACGAATTTTATAATACTTTCTGCGTTGAGAGCGCATTTCAGTGAATGTAGCCATTATACATTCAAGGGAGTATTAGTTTGCTAAAAATTTAATAAAAGTCAGTATGGTTTTCTTTTTTTATCTAATGATGAAAAAAATGAAAAATATGTTATTGAGGTGGTTTAGACTTATTATATTACATTATAATAGAAACGCGGACAATTAAAGTATAATAATTGTTTCCAAATGTGAACGTATTGATTTCACGGCACTAAAATAATTTATATCGTGTTAGGAGTTTGTTGAACGTACTCTCATCAATGCCTAGAAAATTGCTAAATGACCGAGAATCTTCCAATGTCATCTCTCTCAGTAGGAATAAAAAATATATTACTAATAAAGGATCTTTTATTTCATTTCACTATTTTCGATTATTTATATGTCTTGGGATGGTAATTCATGTTATGAGGGATTCTCTGAGTATTCGTTTCATAGGTAATTTATCTTTTCAGATATCTTTAAATTCTTGTTTCTGATGCACTTTTGTATTTTTCTACGTGGACTTCACTTTCTCACCCACACTTCTTTCTTTTTTCTATATGTTTTCTCCTCCAGAGCTCTAAGTTCTTTGACAACGTTTGCAATCGCAAGCACAACATCTAAGGCTAAATACTAGGTATCATCGTTCGCCATTTTGATTATTTTCATTTCATAATTTAATTAAATGTATTCTAATATTATAGTTACATTTATTTTAATATTGTAACTACATTTATTTTAATATTGTGGTTACATTTATTTTTAATTGCATTATTTATATTTTAATTACATTAATTTAATATTTATTATTACATTTCAAAACACATACGAGTAATTAAAACAATTTAAGCAATGGAAGTATTTTGTAAGCGGATTTTAAATCTGAGCAAAGATTTCTGTAAGCAGACAAGAGGTTGTCTTGAGTTCTTCGCCAAGTAAAAAATACTGTTTTCTTTAACTCGCCGTAACTTGAAAACCAGTAAATATTTTGAATAGCGGCAACTTTTAAAAGTAATTTCCATTCTTTCTCAACATTTCATTCGCTTTGACCCCCATCTAACGTGAAAAATAAAAAAAGTTTACCGCTAACCACTTCTGAAGGTCTAAATGTCTCTTTTGAACAGATCACTTCCAAATTAGTATCTTTTTTCCCCCGCGTTTTAAAAACAATTTTGATTTCAAAATTTGTTCCATGCTTTCCTCAGACATTGACCTGCCAATCCTAAAAATAACAGTGCCATTGTTTGACTATCATAGGAGCTACGACATGATATTCCTCCGCATACGCGAAATTTGGTCTCCGTCAGCGCTGCGAATATATCGCGTCGGTGTGGGGTATCGTGCGAATTTCTTTGCCGCTGTACTCGACCAAGGCGAGTGAAGCCGCGGGCGTAATGTGAACTATCACGATGCGGTATTACGAACGTAGGAGCAGTAGCGCCACGGCTCCGGGCTGCAGGACTCCACTGGCCTTGGTCGAGTAATAAGTGAACAAAGATGTAGTAAACATTTTGGTAATTTTACAGAAATACTAAATCAAAGAAAGTACAGTAGATCGTCTCGTTTAGGCACAGTGAAAACGTAAACAAAGTGCAGTTAACGCGTAGGGGAGGACAAGCCGTACGATAAACACGAGGATGCATAAGGTTTTAGTTACAACATTTATGTCGGAACATTAATTGAAATTATATTTTCCAAAAATACACAAGACAAAAGAACACAAATTGCATAACTTTATCAAACACATATTTTAACAAACAAGCAATTGTAATGTTGAAATAATTCAATGTAACATATCAAATGTTTCTACTTACATGATATTGTTTTCAAGCAGCATTTTTTTTACGGTCATGAATTTCATTCTCTGTATGACTAATATAATATCACCGTCTTCTGTGGCCGAATTAACAAAACTACGTATATTGATCTGAAGTGAACAACACTATTTCGTAAACGTAATTTTCCCTTCTCAAAGTTCAATTTATTCAGGTATAGTACATAGTATTATGCGTTTTTGGAAAATATAATTTCAATTAATGCTCCGCCATAAATGTAACTAAGACCGTGTGCATCCCTCGTGTTTATCGTACGGCTCGTCCTCCCCCCCCCCCCACACGTTACCTGCACTTTGTTTACGTTTTCATTGTACTGAAACGAGACGCTCCACTGTAACATATTTTCTCTTACAATAATTATTACATGCTACGAATATTATAACGCAATTAGTACGTGATTTTACTTGTAGGCAACCGATATTTTCCACAGAATAAAATGTTTTTTGCTTCTACTGTAAAATTTTCCAAAGTGGAGATTGCTGACTGCTTCTAGGCACCTCATATTACGTGCTACGAATATTATAGCGCATTTAGTACGTAATTTTACTTGTAGGCAACCGATATTTTCCACAGAATAACTTTAGAACTGTTCACCTATTGAAAGTAATAATGAATGAATGAATGAATGAATGAATGAATGAATGAATGAATGAATGAATGAATGAATGGATCGCCGCCATATTGTCCACATTAGTGCACTAAAATATTTTCTTGTATGCCGCCTACCCAAAACTCACCTTTATTACTTCACTCAAAGTAATTCACTTGGACTTATGGATCAAACTTAAATATCTGCATTACGTGTCTCATCAAGAAGTGTCTTGTTAACTGAATGGCTAACGTACCCAACACTAGTTCCAGAGGACCCTGTTTCGAGAGTACCTCTGTTAAGAAGTATTTAATAATAAAAATGTGTTATTAAATGTACGTTGTGATTTCAGGAATATAGCTGAGAGACACAGATCAGAAGATATAACAGAGAAAGGGAGAGAGGAAGAGAGAAGAAACTGAGAGTCATTTAGTAATGAAATTTTCGTATAAGTCTGATGTGGACAATATGGCGGCCATACATCCATTCATAATTCTAGGTTATTATGTGAAAAGTATTGGGTGCCGGAAAGTAAAACCACGTGCTTAATGCTCCCTGCTATTCGGAGCACGTTATTGTTAAAGGAAAATTTGTGCTTCATTTGGTCTAGTTTCTCTGTAGAATTGCCAAAATTAAAATATGAGTTTAAAAGAGTAGAAGTTGAAAAATTCAGTCCGAACTAGATTAAAGTAAATTTTATGGTTTTTAATTTAGCGGCGCAAGGTAAGTAGTTTAACGAAAAATGCAGTTTCAATGCAGATTTTATTTTCTTTTCTTTTTTCGTGATTAAACTCAAAACTGATATGACGTTTAAGCATGTAGGATAAACTCGGCTAATTTTTTATTGGTTATTTAACAACGCTGTATCACTACAAGGTTATTTGAATGGTTCAGAACTATAGTGGGCCAAGGGCCATTTATTAAAAACGTAGGAAGCAAGGTTTAAAGTTAAGTGAACACGACATTTTAATGAAGATTGACATATCATTTAGTTTTTATATGTATACTTTATATTACTTGTTATATATTTCATTGAATTATGGCAAGCACTTAATTTTGACCCTTGTTTTCTCTGTTTTCAATATATGGCGTCTGGTCTACTATGGCTCTGAACCCTTCATTTAGCGTTGATGAGATTGGTGATAGCGAGATGGTATTTGGCAAGATGAGGCTGAGGATTCGCCATAGATTACCTGGCATTCACCTTACGGTTGGGAAAAACCTCAGAAAAAACACAACCAGATAATAAGCCCAAGCGGGGATCGAACCCGCGCCCGAACGTAACTTCAGAACGGCAGGCAAGCGCCTTAACCAACTGAGCCACCCGGTGGCCGGTGGCTGGCTAATTTCGTAACACGGTTAATTTCGTGATAGTTTTATTTGGGTAAGCAAGGTACACTTTACGGTTGAGAAAGCGTGGTTTACAGAGTCACGAAGTTTAAAGAGTCCAATAATATCAAATAATACCTAAAGGAGGCAAGTATTCGCCTACTCAATTGCGCGCCTAGCCCTTCACACGTGCAATTGACCGTTACAGCGGTTGTCAACATGTGCTTAAATTTGTTTCGTCTTCTTTAAAGGTTTCTGTCATTGGACATATGCATTGTTTCCCACACCAGAACTAAGTATCCAAAAACATCTGATATCATACGCGTATGGGGTTGTGGTTAAATATTATACGGGCTAGCAATACTATTTTATAGTGCATTTAATTCCTACCCCAAGTAATGGTACAATCATACTCTTTATAACAGATTGGAGATGTTATAAAATATTGTTCTTGTATTGTAGAGGTCATGGAAAGCATGGGGCTCTACCTCCATGCCCCCCAAGTGCCTTCATGGCATATTACGGGGATACCTTTACCTTTATCTTTTATTGTAGGCCTACAACATTCGTCTTTGTATTATGAGTTCCAAAAAAACAGTTTGAAGAGAAATTATTAACAGATTGTGTGTGTAGTTTTCCTCTTATTTATGACGTTAGCAATAGTCGTACAAGACAGAATTTCCAAGAAAATGCTTTAAAATGAAGCCTATCCTTTTATTGAAAATATTTCTGGCACCTTCAGTTGCATAAAAAACAGGTAGGCCAAATCTTAAATCATTAACATCTTCATTCTCCTCTTGAAGCAACAGCCAACAAGGCAACAAGTGGATCCATGTCAACACGAAACGGGAGAATTTCATGATACTCCTCGCTAGATGCACAGAATGACGGTCTGTTAAAAACCACGACAGTGCGCGCCACTCACACGCACACTTCAAACTTTTGGTTTCACGTTGTACCGCACCAGGTTCACGCATGCATCATTGCGTGACTGTTAAAAACCAAGGCTTAACTGGCCTATCTACCAGTCTCAGCATCACGCATTCCTCCCCAGGGACGGAGTCCGAAAACCGTACCTCTAGTGATAATCTCTGTACTTCATATATGTCAGCCTGAGCCATTATATACGCATTAAGAGGTGAGAGCCTAAGGTCTCGGTTTCCTTTCTGCAGATCTATGAGTAGTCTAAAGTCAATTAAATCGGTTATTTAAAAAACTAACATGTGATATTTTCGCGCATGTTACGTTTTTCAACCAGAATGCTCTTTACTCTTTCCTATAACATACTGTTGTTAAGAATCATAAAATTAGTCACATTATTTCACCTATATAAATGAATAAGAAATGGACTTTTAGTTTGATTAATGTAGTAAATGCAACTAAAGTAGTTTTCTCAGAACTGTACATATTATGTTTTCGAAATAACCGATTCAATTTCGACTGCCGTCTACCAATATTTGTACAAACCGGGAAGAAAACCCACCACGACAGACAGCCGCTTTGGTGTTGTGTAAACACAAATGGCGCCTTGTTTTCCGGAACGACCTAAGGGATCTACATATAAGTTAATAATAATAATAATAATAATAATAATAATAATAATAATAATAATAATAATAATAATAATAATATAATAATAATCATAATAATAATAATCATAATAATAATAATTATTATTATTATTATTATTATCGCCCTCACTAGCGTAGTTCGTATAGCGCTAGCCTTCTATGCTCGAGGTTGTGGGTTCGATCCCGGCCGAGGTCTAAGGCATTTAAGAGTGTTTAAATGCGACAGGCTCATGTCAATAGATTTACTGGCATGTAAAAGAACTCCTGCGGGACAAAATTCTGGCACACCAGCAACGCTGATACAACCTCTGCAGTTGCGAGCGTCGTTAAATAAACCATAATTTAATTTAAATTTATTATTACTTATTTTTTTATATTCACTGGCGCAGCGAGGGGAAGGGTTTTGGAGATGAACCTCTCCCCACAGCCAGAGCCCCAGAAAGAAAGAAAGAAAGAAAACGAAACGCTGTTAAATGTTATGTTTTATTTAACGAAGCTCGCAACTGCCGAGGTTATATCAGCGTCGCCGGTGTGCCGAAATTTTGTCCCGCAGGAGTTCTTTAGTGCTATACCAACTGCGCTGCCCAGGCCGACGAGACGCTGTTGAAGCTCTGCAACATTGTTACAGTAATACACAACCTGTTCACAACATTGGCAGCTCTCCCTGTAACTACCCGTAATTCTGATAAGGTAATTTTCATCACTAAGAAAATATAGGCCTACCTTAGAAATAACAGGAGAGAATCTCCTTAATGCATTAGTACTCATATACAGCTATCATTAAAGTGACCGCACTCGTGAATTGCGAATATATTCTAAGACCACTTCAGATCACGATGATGTTACACGATGCATGCGCTTGTAGATTTGAAGCAGTTTCGGAACTATGATGTTTAAGCAAGAGTCATTCGATATCTGCGTCTCGTAGAGCAGCGGTAGAGTGCTCGCTTAATGATTCGAAGGTTATGAGTTCGAGACTTGTTGAAGTTATCATTTTAGTTTGTTATCGTTCGTTAGCGATATAAATAATATTCAAGTTTCATTTGTATTCTGTTATCGTTCTTTAGTGATATAAATAATATTCAAGTTATCATTTATGTCCTGTTATCGTTCTTTAGCTATATAAATAATATACATGTAATGTTAGGTTTGAAACAATACAGCTGCATAATACTAATGTTAGTTTTTCATTTTAATATTATTACATTATACTATCCTGTAACACAACAAAATGAAGAGGAGTGAAGAGGATTTGAACCTGATACGTTGATATCTAAATTCCGACGTTCTTTCGACTGAGCTACGGCATTTACTTGGTACTGATGTAATCCAATGCATTTTCAGAAACACTGTAACTTAACATTCAATTAGATTATATTCGGAATATTTAATAATGATATAAAAAGGTTACGTTTATGACAATAATATTTGTAGCTGTAGTAGCAGCTGCAGTAGCAGTAGTATTTGTAACTATAACTAAAGCAATGATTAAGGGCGTATTGTGTGGATACAGTTCAATGTAGGTCTTTCGAAAACAAATTACGGTTCCGAGATCGAGATTATGAACTATATTTTTTTTTTAACTCTGTGCAATTTGTGTCTGCAAATGATATAGTTATTAATAAGACTCTAACATGTATTTATATTATTACTGTCTAATTGAAAAATGTACATTTTTATCATAGTGAATGCTTTGTCATTATTTTAAGACCTAGGTAGAGAAGACTCTTCGAGGAAACCACAACTCCATTTCTGCCTGCGACTTTAACTGATATGGCTCGACAAAGAGGTGCAGGAACGAAAGAAAGCGTAATACGGGCTGTGATTCACCTTGGATTTCGGCATCAGAGGCAGGTGAGTGTTTCCATGTTTCAGAAAGTGTGCAAAATTATCGACTTCCGGAAATTTTTAGCAGGAAAGCTGGAAGTAGTAGAAGGAAAATTTCAACACCACAACAGGACACCAGATTAGTGGCAGAGGTTGAAAGGAATCCCTTTCATACCGCTGCTACTTTGAAGGCAGTTGTTAATTTCCCTGGTCACGACCAGACCGTGAGAAATCGTTTAAGGACCGCCATTTTGAAATCTCGACGTGCTATTCCTAGGGACGTTGATAAGGAGGAGCATATACTGTAGAAGGGCGTCTAGTCTATGCAGTGGAAAATGGTAATCGGAATTGAAAAAATGGTAATCTTTTCTGATGAAGTCACCTTTTCTACTATAAAGGAAAGACCCATTCTTGTATATTGTCCTCCTGGCAAACGATTCGACCACATAAACGCTGCCATTCGTGCCCGCAGTGGTAGAGTGCCTGTGTCGGTTTGGGGGTGGATTTCTCGTCGTGGAGTGGGCACATATCATTAGCGGGAAATTTAACCAGCAGAAATATCAAAGGTTGCTGGAACGCTATATGGTTCTTTATGCTAGGTTGTTGTATCCTGCTGGAATTCTTTAATTTCAGCAGGATAATAATCCAGTCCACACATCTCAATTGATTCGAGACTGGTTTGCGAGGAGACAGGATATCGAACTTATAGACTGGCCTCGTCGCTCTCCGGACTAGAACACTTTGGAAAATATGTGGAAACAAGTAAATAAGCATATGCGGAAAAAATGCCCCAATTCTCCTCCAAGACGTTATCATGATTTGTGTAAGCTCGTCCAGGATGCCTAGGATGCCGTGGCTGAGAACAGTCGTTATTTGAAAAGACTAATCGATTCCATGTCCATTCGACTGCAAGATGTGATCGAGAAGGGAGGAAGATGGACTGAATATTGAATCATGGGTTTTTGTTTTTTTTTTTTTTTAACCTTTAATTGTTTGAATTTTCTAAGGCAGAAACCAGTAAGTTTGTTTTGTTTATGCCATGAAAAATATTTTTGTTGAGAATAAATATCTTTCTTTCTTTCCATTTGCAGCCATAATGTTGTAATAAATAGTGATAAAGTCATGGCATAATATATTCGTGAATCTGATATTAATTACTAAAACAGTGATACAAGAAATAGGAGCAATTATATTTTCTCTCTCTCTTAAAAAAAACATAGAAAGCACTAGATTGTGTTCGAACGCACGACCACATGAATACCAGCCCGGAATGCTATCACCACTCTACAATAGTAACATGCAGAACACTTCAATTATAACTGTAGATATCAGGTCACGTGGTCCAACAACATATTATAACATCGCCTGTCTCCGAATTGTAGCAAAGATAACCTGAAAGGAACTCCGATTCTAGAAAGCGGTCACTTTTTTTTTTGACAGCTGTAATTACATCCGTTGACACGGAAAATGGTCGCTCTTCTATGCGTGAATTTATCAAAGTGTCATTCGGATTAACCCGCGATTCACCGTCAAAACGACACAAATAAAGCGTCATGGATGAAACCAAGTAGTAGCAGGGACATATTTGTATGTCACGAAATGACATATTTCCTACGAAGCCTTTATGGCTTAGCGGTAGAGGTCCTTCAACTCGTGTCAAAGGCCTGGGTTCAAGTCTCTCTATATTAAACCCGCGAGTGCAAATAGAGAGTACACAAAGATTCCCGAGCTATTCTGAGGTGGGACTTAGTCTCTGAACAGCGACCAATTTCCATGTCAAAGTCTGTACATACATACATACATTAGAAAGTTCTTGTGAATGAAAATGATATACTCAAGAAAAGAGCTAAGAAACGCAGAAGGTTGAAATACATACTGTCCAGATTAAAAGTACAATAAAATAAATATGGCAGTTGGTCAGTTCGTCACACTTCAATTTTTTTTTTATTTCAGCACAAATATTTTCATTTCGTCGCGTGACAACACTGTAACGAAAATTTAAATCTGTCCTCACCTATTTTTGTTCCGCTTTTCTTTCCGCATTTCCCATTTCTATTTATTGCATTTTTAGTATCTCATAATGTAGTCAATGTTTCCTTTTAATACATCTATGACGGTGAAAATAGGTGGATATGTTTTACAAAATTCATGCTGCAGTCATTGTGGTAACAATCTGCCGCGTCTATAGTTTCTACAGTTCGAAATTATGGTGCTTCTATCCATACTTCAGTGGGAAAAGTTGATATTCCAATATAGTTTTCCAGAATATAATGAAACGTATAATAATGTATACACAAGAAGGGATTTAATAAGATATGAAGACATATGACAAGAGCTTAATAATAAGCCCATATATAATCTCAACGACAAGTTAGATGAGCAAAGAGAAGAACAGAAACAACATTTAAAAAAATAAATAGCAAAAGAAAATCTGCAATAATAACCAATTACAGACCAAGAGGAAAGAGTGATGTAGGTCGCCCAGGGAAACAGTGACAATAACATTGTGAAGACGGAACAAGTTGATGCCTAAGAAGAAGAATATAATGAGGAAATTCAAATTATTCACTATCAGGAGGAGTCTATGATTTATTTTTTTAACTTGGTTATTTAACGACGCTGTATCAACTACGAGGTTATTCAGCGTCGATGGGTTGATGATAGCGAGACGAGTCCGAAGATTCGCCATAGATTACCTGACATTTGCCTTGCGGTTGGGGAAAACCTCGGAAAAAACCCAACCAGGTAATCAGCCCAAGAGGGATTCGAACACGCGCCCAAACGCAACTCCAGATCGGCAGGCAAACGCCTTAGCCGACAGAGCTACGCCGGTGGCTCCCTATGATATTAATTCTGCAAAATCATCTGATAATTCTGATAGTGGTAAATCAGAAATACTAAGGAAAGAAAAATAAAATTAAGGTTTTAACCACTCTCGAATTTTGTTTCGGAGCTCCTGGTATGATTACATACTGTTTCCTTTAATTTTTCTAAGCCAACTCTGTGCTAAGTGAATTTTACACTCTGTAAATCTTCACACTTAGAAAATTAATTTTTACAGCATTATGTGATGTTATTTCATAATCTAACAAAAGCTTTGAAATGATTAACTGCTTTCCACATATTTGGAGATATTATTTCTTCAGGATACACCACATGTTATATGTTTGAGTATTAGCATTTGGCAAAAAGCAAGTAACCACAAGAATACTGAAATAATTAACACAAGAATGTTTGGTCCACATTTGATAGAAATGGTTGGGACCATAATGAAAAGTATCGTCAACCAAAACAATTAAGAATTAATATTCATAAGAAAAGTTAGATGTGTTTTACAAGTTATTAAGACAAATTTTGCTGTTGCCTTCCATATAAGAACCGTGGGTTCTCCTGCTTCCCTCCATCAATGTACCGTCACTCCATTTCAATATTCATTATTATCATTCCAATAGCATCTACTAACATGGTACAACTGGATGTATTATTGACTGGCGAACATATGGCATCAATCTGAGGAGGCTACTTAAGAAGTGAAGGGGCGCTCTAGCGGGACTTCACTGAACCTTGAGCCTACATGGCTAGAATCGAGAGATAGCACCACATAGCTGAGTCACAGTACCTACAGGTGAGCGACTATTCGCACTTCAACAACCAGTCCCACAAAATAGAGTGGTAAGGCACAATAAGCCTTGAAGTGCGGTGCTAGCCTTTGGGCCCCTCTGTATGAAGGTAAAAAAGGCCATGACACAGGCTCTATTCTTCAATATGTAAGGAATTATTTTGTAGATGTTGTGTTCTATACTCTACTCCAACCACGAGAAAGTTTCCTGGGAATGAGAGGGAGCGGGGTGATGCTGTGAATGAATGTTGATGTCATAAGATGTCATGTCATGACACGTGGGTACTCGTATCTCAATTGGCTAAGTCTCACAGCACAAACAATAACACTGATATACACATTTTTATACTACTCTAATCACAAAATTAGATCACGGCTAATCTCTTGGTCTTTTAATCCCTCCATACAGGGAATAACATATGCAGGAGAGCGCATGACTTTTAAACTGACGTTATAACTTTAATATTATCTATCTACTTCGCTCCAATAGATGACGCAATTGTAAGCACATTCCTTTCACGATTTATCTCCTGGTTGGAGAACAGTAGTATCTTAACTATGCCGGCCCGGATGGCTCAAGCGGTAGGGGCACGGCATGTCTCTATCGCTTGGTCCGAAGGGTTGTGAGTTCGAGTCCCGCCTCGGGCATGGGTGTTGTGTTTGTATTAGTGTAAGTAAAACAAAGGAAAACAGATAAAAAAGAAGAAAAAAACTGAAGTCCATTGTTATGGTGAACCCATTCCGTAAGAATTTAATCCAAGCTCTCTAATAAATGTCAGAGAAGAAGAAGAAGAAGAAGAAGAAGAAGAAGAAGAAGAACAAGCCATGAGACGGATTTAAGGAAAACAAAGACATGTAGATTGTTTTGGCACTCTTCAAGAACACTTGGGGAGTTTAAGTAGGCTTTGAGAATTAACACTTTTATATGGACCGGACACCAATGTGTTGTAAGTAATTAATTAGGTATAGGTAAGAAAACAAACTTAAAAGAAACGAAGATTTAAGAAAACAGAGATTACGATATTTTATCGGCGAGATACCTGGAGAGATAAGTTAAATTTTATCAGCTCTGTCCTAGACCTATCCCACTCATCGATAAAGCACGAGAGTGAGTTGCCGGCGTGGTTAACAGGTGTAACCCAGATATAGGATGAAAGCGACCAGTTGATCGGCCTCTGTTGTGGCCATCTCACTGTAAATATTTGCACTAGGATCAAAGTGGACCACAATATCGACATCTGGGCTCTGTGATTACACTGCCCCTCTCCCCAGTGACTAGTGGGTGCGAACTAACCAGTTTAAATCCCGACACGTCAACTCAGACACCAGTTCTTTCTATAGATATACCAATTTTAAGAGATTCGTTCTTGGCCCATAAGGGTGCGCACAGACTTACTCTCCTCGCTAGAGCTCTTAACTAGTGCAGTGCTTTAGCAAATGTTGCTTCTAGAGATGAACAAAACTAACTGCCGCTCTCGCTCGCTGTGTTCGTTGCATTTGTCTTTCGAGTCTCGTCTCGTAACTCTCGTGCGCTTCCAGTCTTGCTCATCATTCTCGAAATAGCATTTGGTCGGCGTGGAAAGATTTCGTAACTTTGAGTAACATGCATCATTGAAATAAATAACATCAGAGATGTTTAACTGACACAAAAAGACAAAATAAAACAGTATCACACAGTTATCAAAATGTTCTGGTTGTATTATTATATATTACCTATGGTTATATAAATGGAAAAGAAAATTATCAAATAAATTTGCATTCCTAAGAAACATAGAAGATAACGTTAAATAAATCGTCAATATATATTTTTTTACTTGAGATTGTACACTTGATCTCAAACATACGAAAAAAAAAATCCTAGCTTTTTAATAGGGGCCTAGTAATTACATAAAGTTTTGGGAACGGATTATTATAGCCTACACTGAAAGGTAGAGATTATGTTGATTGTTTATATACATATATAACAGTTGCCAAAAACAGATAAAAGTTCAGTCTGGTATAAAACAACTGTGACGATTCAAGGCTGCTTGACGTTCGAGAGTTTACTACTCCCGATGTCTCGAACGTTTGCTTGATTTACTCACAAACAGCCAACGACGCGACGTAGGCAATAATGTCGTGTAGGTTCTCGACTTTGCGGGCGCTGTTAGTCTTTCTTTCTCGATCGTTGTTCAACTCTAGTCGCTTCCTATTCTCGCTAGGGAAGACGCATTCTTTAACTGCAATGACATTGTAGCGGAAACGTAGAATGTAAAATAGGGGGTGGAAATCGAGTAAGCTCTGTTTACCTGGTCCACGCCTCCGGCAACAGTCAGAGGTTTGTTTCCTTCTTTCTACTTCTGTCTATATACAAGACGTCACCAATGCGTTATAGTGGCGGAATTTAATATAAATAAAATTCATTTGGATGTATTACTATACTCGTAAGCAAGAGTTGGGCGTTTCCTCTCTAGATGTGAGAACTTTGTCCCTACTAATAACGCGTAACTGAACATAGGTTCTTGTCCATTTGTTAAGACTGATTCGGACGGGGAAAGTTTACACGAGTCAAGTACTTGAAGCAAGTCGACTTTCCTTCCACTTTCCCTGTCTGACATGGTCGAGACAGTCAAGTTGTGACTTGACGGTGAAGCAGAATCTGAGTTGCCGACTCGTCAGCTTGTGTGTCCACTTTCCCTTCACGTTATCAACTTGACTTCACCCCTTTCCACGTCTGAATGTTAATTTATAGCAACTTGTATATCGTGTGTGTTTTACTGTCTAATTAAATTAATAACTAACTAATTTGGGTTTCGAATTTAAGAACAAAAATTTCAAACCCCATATTATAACAATTATTAATTCTTCTTACGAATCACTGAGATTTTTAATTTAAAAATATTCGCGCAACCTCCAGGTTTTTTCTTTTGTTTCCTTTTATAATGACCTGGAATCAAGTTTGAATACGCTACATTAATTTGGGATCCTCGCTGCAAAAACAACGTTCATTCAATTGAGTTGATACAGAAAAAATTCCTTAGGTTCCTAAATTACAAACCGTTCAAAAATACCTTGTCGATTGCAGTTCGCAACTAGATCACTGAGATCAATTTTTGGTCTGCATACGCTCAATGACAGAAAATCACTTATTCAATAATATTTCTAAGAAAACTGTTAACAAATAGGCTAGTGTTCATTCCGCTGAAATACTCACACTGATTTCATTTTATATCCTTCCAAATATGTCTAGAAGAGTTTTGGTATTTAATATCCCAAAATCGAGAAACTTATTTCACATTAATTCGCCAACTCAGTACTCCTGGTTGAGTGTTGGAGAAGGCCGTACGGCCTTAACTCTACCAGGTTAAATAAACCATTATTATTATTATTATTATTATTATTATTATTATTAATTCAAAGGGAGGTATTTCTCCAGAAAAACTATACCAACGAAGACAATTTTCTTTTATTTCACTGGCTTGTGTTAGATGTGTATTGTGATAAACACATGGCTTTAGTTTGGAGTCACAAATATTTTCAAATTAAAAATCGTTTGATGCTTACCTGTACCTATATTATAATACACAGTTGTAATCCACCTCCCACTTGTTACAAATATAACATTCAAGAGGTCCAGGACGCACATTTTCCTACTAATTCGTCCTGGACCTCTCGTTTGATATGTTTGTAATTAGTAACAAGTGGGGGGCTGCAACAGTGCATTACAATATACAGGTATCACCATGTTAGGGTGGACTACATGAAAAGCATGATGAGGATGGTGATGGTGGTGACAGTAGTAGTGGTAGTGGTGGTGGTGGTAGTAGTAGTAGTAGTAGTAGTAGTAGTAGTAGTAGTAGTAGTAGTAGTAGTAGTAGTAGTAGCAGCAGCAGCAGCAGTAGTGATGGTGATGTTAGTAGTGACAGTAGTAATGCTGGGTCCACCGCTGTGGAGTAATGATTTGCATGCCAGATCGAACGAGCGAATCCGGGCTCAAATCCTGGTAGGGGACAAGTTACTTGGTTGACGATTTTTCTGGGGTTTCCCTCAACTCATTAAGAGCAAATGCTGAATAGCTTTCGGCGCTGGACCCTGAACTCATTTCGCCGGTATTATCATCTTTAACTCATTCAGACTCTAGACAACCATAGCAGTTGATAAAGCATTGTAAAATAACCAATTAGAAAGTAATGTTGGTGGGTTGGTGGTAGTAGTAGTAGTACTAGTAGTGGTAGGGTAGTGGTTTTTTCTAGTTGGTTATTTAACGATGCTGTATCAACTACGAGGTTATTTAGCGTCGATGAGATTGGTGATGAGATTGGTGGTATTTGGCAAGATGATGCCGAGGATTCGCCATAGATTACTTGGCATTCACGTTATGGTTGGGGAAAACCTCGAAAAAACCAAATCAGGTAATCAGTCCAAGCGGGGATCGAACTCGCGCTCGAGCGCAAATTCAGTTCGGCAGCCAAGCACTTTAACCGACTGAACCACGCCGGTGGCTGGGTAGTAGTAGTAGTAGTAGTAGTAGTAGTAGTAGTAGTAGTAGTAGTAGTAGTAGTAGTAGTAGTAGTAATGGTGGTAGTAGTAGTACTAGTACTAGTAGTGGTAGGGTAGTGGTGGTGGTAGTAGTAGTAGTAGTAGTAGTAGTAGTAGTAGTAGTAGTAGTAGTAGTAGTAGTAGGGTAGTGGTAGTAGAAGTAATAGAGGTAGTAGTGGTAGGGTAGTAGTAGTACTAGTAGTAGTAGTAGTAGTAGTGGTAGAGTAGTAGTACTAATAATAGTAGTAGGGTGGTAGTAGTAGTAGTAGTAGTAGTAGTAGTAGTAGTAGTAGTAGTAGTAGTAGTAGTAGTAGTAGTAGTAGTAATTGGATGTGGTTGTTAATCGATAAATTTTGAAGACCTGTAGGAAAAAGGCACAGATTCCACTTGGCCGATTCGAAATTTGAACCAGGAAACATTTGCTCGGCTAACATTGTTCCGTGTGTAACAATCTACAGACCCAGTAAAAATATTTGGGCCACCTGAATTGTCCTTGTTTCAATTATAACATTCTGCGCATGCTCAGCAAGCGCTACTGACCATGCGCAGTATGTTAAAACTGGAACTTGGAAAACTCAGACGGCCCAAAGTTTGTTTCTGTACAAGTAGAAATAGTTTTGCAGTAGAATTTCTATTAAATAATATTTTATTTCCACATGCCGACCGCGCTTCAGACTGACAGTTCTGTACGTCTGACAGGCAATGCAAGCCCTACACAAGTCTTCGTTGATATAGGCAAACTTACCTCTCTATGAAAACATCTTCAGGTTGGTCTTGTTCTGTAGTGTGTACGCACACGATCAATTCCTATTAGGACGCTTTCCCACCTTGTGAAGTGAACGCTGTGTACCAAGTCCCACTATATATTTCATTGCATTGTTTAATTGCTTTGCCAGCGGGAGGAATGACGTCCCTAACTGCCTGATGCAACCAACAGCGCTAGATTGAGTCGCGTGAACACGCCCCACGGGTAGCGCGCGCAGCTGCCGTACATTTCCAGCACGCACCTCTCAATAATATCAACTAGATAGTTCCGAAACGAAGATTTGCTATTTTATTACACACTCTAAATGCCATCCCTCACAAAAAAATAAATAAACCACTGATCATACAGCGCAGAATTTTAAAGAATAATTTAATCATTCATTTGACAAATCACACAAGTCCATTTTAGCCAAAAATAGTTTGTGTTTCTCGCATTAATACATGCATTTTGCAAGTGTGTAAGAGGAAGCATACTTGTCCGCATTATTATAGGTGATGACTTCATGGCAGTATTTCCCTGAAAAGGATGAAATCAATAGATATTATGAAGAACATTTCCCTAGCCTAGTCATAATTGAGATGACGCACTTGAGAAGCTGTAAGCCTAGTGTGGGACTTGAATATGTTGTCAGTATTTTCACTTTAAAGAGTTCTAGAATCTTACTTTTTATTTGCTAATATGAAGGACGATAATAATATATTTTGTACTAAAGGTCCACCTGGGTAGCGTAGTAGGTATAGCGCTGGCCTTCTGTGTTCGAGGTTTTGGGTTCGATCCCAGCCCGGTCGATGGCATTTAAGTGTGCTTAAATGCGACAGGCTCATGTCAGTAGATTTACTAGCATGTAAAATAACGCTTGCGGGACAAAAATTCCGGCACACCGGCGACCCTGATATAATCTCGGCAGTTGCAAGCGTCGTTAAATAAACCGTAATTTAAATTCTGTATTGAACTTATACTGAAATAGCTTTCGTTCTCATGAATTCGCACACAAAATAAATACAAACTCTTATATATTTTACTGCAGAAATTTCGGGTATTTGAGAAACAACGTATGTCCATGAACTTTAGGGTGCCATGACGCTCTCAAATACTACAATAAAATGTTTCTTTAAAATATTTATAAATATTGCAATTCATGTCAAACATTTACCCAAGAAAGGTAAGAACCTATGCTATGATTATCTAGGCCTAGTGTCTGAATGAGATAAAGGTGATAATGCTGGCGAAATGAGTCCAGGGTCCAGCGCCAAAACGTTACTCAGCATTTGCTCTTAATGGGTTGAGGGAAACCTCAGAAAAATTGTCAACCACGTAACTTGTCCCAACCAGGATTTGAACCCGAATTCGCTCCTTCGATCAGGCATGCAAATCGTTACTCCACAGAGGTGGACCCAACATTACTACCACCACCACCACCACCACCACCACCACCACCACCACCACTATTTATAAGCTGCAGAGAGTTTTATTTACAGTTTTCTCGAAACTTAAAGTTAATGACCTGTAGGGCCAGGCTCTAGCTTCTCAAATAATCGATTTCATTTTTTTTGACATCAGTGTAGATGAAAGGCGCTTAAAAGTAAAATATTTTGAAGATGAAAGTAATTAAATAGGTTCCAAGCCGCCTTGGTAGCTCAGTTAGTAGATCACTGGCTCGCGATATCTGCGGACCCGAGTTCGAATCACGGTGATAGCGGTTTCTTATTTGTGGTGGTCAAGCCTAGGATTTCTCAGGAATTTTCTCGGGGTTGTCCTGTTCCCCTGCATCATTCCTCGGTTATTTTCTATTTCAATATTCATTGTCATCATTAAAATATAGCATTACCGAAAACGTTGCCGGCGTGACATGACATGCAGAGTGGTTCAAGAGGATTTACCGTCCCTTGCAGAGCTTATTACCGAAGACATTCTGAGCAAAAAATGTCATATAAACATTTGTCCTAATCTTAATATTTTTAGAGTTACACTAATTTGAAGTTGTTAGTAAAATACATTTGTTATTTAGTTTTAAGGGTAATTAAATATTACAAATAGAGAATGAACTATTCAGAAGTGTCATTTCTTTAATTGGCTAGAGTTCTGAAGCTAAAAATGTGTTGTTAATTGCTTTGTACAGATTTTGTTTTTCAATTTTTAACTAAAAATTATATCATTCTTACCCACTTATCACAAAATTTGTTACAAATCATACGACTTTAGGTACTTGATTCTTTACAGTTTAATTATGCAGCCTAATGTACAGTCTTAAAGAATTAACAAGAGTGGTGTGATTTGTAACAATTGTTGTGATAAATGCGTAAGAAAATGCAATTTTTTTAGTTAAAAATCGAAAAAAAATCTGTATCAAGCAAATATGGAATTCACAACACATTTCTAGCTTCAGAATATTAAGTCATTAAATAAATTTCACTACTGAATAGTTCATTATTTATCTATATTATTCCCTTACCCTTAAAACACAAGAGTAATGGTATTTTACAAACTATTTCAAATTAGTATAATTCTGAAAATATTGAGATTAGGACAAATGTTTATATGGAATTTTTTGCTCAGAATATCTTTGGAAATAAGCTCCGTAAGGGACGGTAAATCCGCGTGAACCACCCTGTATATTGTGACTGACAGATTGCAGGAGTCTGAGAAGAAAGGTTACGCTTTCATAGAGGATGGTAGGTACTGTGACGGGACTCCATCGGAACCGTAATGACTTGTAATCAGCTTACAGATGGTAGCCTACTACGTAGCTGAGTCACAATATCTATATACACAAAGGTGCGACCTTTCGGGCTTTAACATCATTTCTACGAAAGGTGATGAGAGGAAGAATAAGCTCAATGGAGGTTGTAGTGCTAGCCTTCGGGCCCCTTCTCCATAGCAAAATAAAGAGAGTAGTTTTGAAACTTTGGAACACTTCGTATTCCATCATACGCTTCAATATTTTAATAACCACATGTATAAACTCCACAAGTGCTTAACCTGATATTGACACATCACTGAACTATTGCCGCAATTCGCAATAAATTCAATATAAATAGTCTAAAATTAAAATTGTCTGAAAATGGAAGACGTTGAGAAATAGAAATCTGCACCGCAACCCCGAAACCATAAAAAAAAAAATCAATGCCCACTCTGCACGGTCAGGTTCTGATGTGAAGATAGGCCTACTCAAGTAACAATTGTAAGAATACCGTTCCACGGACACACCTCGGGTTTCCGTGGGAGGGTTATCAGAACCGAGCTAAGATCGATGACTACAAACTTTCTCCAATTCACTGATCCTCGCTTCGAAAAGATTCTAAATTCATACGCAAGTGATGTCCAAGCACTTTTGCGATACATACAATATTCCGTGCATGGTTTTAAAAACACATGTTCTAATCTGGAATAATACGTCCACTTGGCAATGGATGTTACCTAACGGTAATGTTAAATAGTGAGACCTGACATTTAAACGACGACGCTAAATCCGGAAAGCTGTAAAAGAACGGACAGCTGCACCAACAGAACAATAAAATTACGAGTAACTAGATGGACGCTTCGACTCAGGACGAAAGTAATAAAATTGTCATAGTTACTACCACATGGTATTGAAATCCCATTAGTATACACTTAGATTCTTCTTCTTCTTCTGCTTCTTCATCTCCTTCAACTATTTTTACGTATTGTCTTTTTTTTTTCGGTCTGCCTGACAGTATCGTTGAAAATCATTTTTTTTCTTTTCCCAGTTTTTTACTTTCTCACTACGCGAAGTACAAGTATTGTGATGCTAATAAAAGTTCATTTAGGGATTTTCACGGAAATACTCGTCCTCCCAAATGTCCCTGACACCGAAAATTTGTTTTCGCCAAATTTGTTTCGGGATTTTTTATTTGAACTCGTTTTCAGATTTTAGAGGTATATAAGTAGGCTATACTGTTGTAATAAGCACCGAGGGGGTAACTGAAAATTTTATGAACTATAAGATAATGATGTAAATACAATTCTGTGGAATATTTTGCACCTAATACTACAGTTTTATGGTCGTATAGAAGCTCTAAATACCTTAAAAATGATGTAAAACTAGAGTCAACGGCAATTGGAAAGGCGGTCGTCTGTTAGCATTTGCGTCGAGAGAGACAGATAGAGCAAGACAGCGTACAACATTGCCACATCGTACTTCACGCGCGCGCGCGGTACCAATAGCGCAGGAGATAATTTAAATTCTCAAAAGACAATAATGACCTTAGCCTTTAATTATTGTAAGAACGACACCAAAAAACCCTCTTTCCTTCACTAACAATATTCTTTGCACGGTTCTTAAAACAACACCGCATGCTTCTACAGTAGTTTCTTTCGTTTTGACAACGTTGCGGCCAGTATTATTATGGCCGCCAGCGTTCTGCTCGTCAACGTTTTAAAAATAATTATACACCTTAAACACTTTCTTCCGCGCCTGCCAGTGCAGGATATCTTTTTACAGTCTCTCCTCCCATTTATTTGTCTTACACGCACAGTATATATTAGTTTTACTTATTCAATGTCTTCAAACACACACACGTGAACAAATAACTAGGGAAGTACTTATTACAGACTGATTCCGATTGGTTCTACAGAACAGGCTTGTGACGTCACATACCAGAAATGCTACGGCGCATGTAGCAGGCGACCGCCTTCCCAAATACCGTCGAATCAAGCGGTATGTGCATTTGCATACATGTTACACTAAGAATAATCCTTTTAGTGCAATTGTTTCAGAATTGACTAGATGGCAGTTACCCCTTCTGTCAGTAGGGCAGTGTAGGCATACAGCGGTGCTTATCGGGAGAGATTCTAAACACTTAACTTCAGCCCAAATAGACTTTTTGTGCACCCGTGATGGAATAAGTTGCATGCCGATTGTGTTCCCCGCCTAAGTCGGCATCACCATCCACCACACCACCCATTCCTCTTCAGCCATCAAACCCACATACCACATCTCTGATGGCAGTCTCACATATATCATCTATATGATTCACCAGGCGAGGAAGAGCCTGTGGGCCTCCGGTGTCTCTTGTGCAGACCTATGAGTCTAGAATCCACTACCATTGCTAGCTACCGATTTTTGGAGAACTGTGAGGAACATCCACCATTGCGGACGATCGATTCGCTGCCACGTAAACACAAGTGATGCCGTATTCTTTCGAGACGGATATGATAATAATAGGGGATTTTAGAGAGTTTTGGTGGAATAAAGAGGGAAAAATCTGAGAAAAACTCCTCATAACTTTGGCTTTGTACATTACAAATACAGCTCCACCATCATCGAGATTTGGACTCAAGTTCGCGGTCCTCTGAGATACGAAAACGGTTGGGGGTGGGTTTGCTTATATTCAGAACCCAACAATAATTTTCACGCGAAAATCTAGATTAGATTAGATTAGATTAGATTAGATTTATTTATTTAACCTGGTAGAGATAAGGCCGTCAGGCCTTCTCTGCCCCTCTACCAGGGGATTACAACTATAACATGAACAATAAGATTACAATTAATAACAATAAGATTACAAATCTACATGTCTTCTTTGGAAAAAAACATAGGTATACTAGCCATTCGGTGGAAATCTGTTCTAATCATCTTCTTAACTTCCTTCTAACGTAATATTAAATTTTAAACTTACGTATTCATTAAATCCCTACATATGCTAAAACCGAGGAATTAATTCTCACTTCGTAATAAATTATATCTCTAATTCGGAAACAGAGCAATAATATTTTGTTTCCTCTATTGCCAATATAATATTCAGTAAGTAAAAACTTCTTCAGATAAAGGTCTTTGGGCCTTAAGATATCGACAGAAGTAGATTTTTAAAACTAAAGGCTTTGAGCCGCCAGTTTGATTTCTAGTGTAGTCATGGATTTTCTTCCGGCCACATTACGACCCTAGAGTTCACTCAGCTTCTAAAAGAAAATGAGTACCAGAGTTGCTGCTTTGGTGTGAAGTGTAGTGAAGCACGTAGGAATGACATCCCTACAGTCTATACAAAACTAGAAAGATATTGACAATTCTCTCTCTCACGCGGGAAGGAAGCGACGTTGTGAAGTTGTGCGGTATGCGGTGCAGCTGATGAACTCGTAAATTTGTATCATACGGACTCTTTGACTAGTAACAACAACAACAACAACAACAATAATAATAATAATAATAATAATAATAATAATAATAATAATAATAATAAATCTATTACTATTATTATTATTATTATTATTATTATTATTATTAAAGTAATAAAAGAGTGAATATGAATATGGTACAGCATGCAAACGATATGTAGTATAAACCGTAATCAAGATTTCATGCTATAATATTTTTGAAGTTATAAAGGAAACATACAGTTTTTAGCTCCATGGACTACCTTAGGTCTACACCAGCTAATAATGGCACGTGGAAAAGTGCCAGGCCTACATAAACCTGAGTGTCATAATATAGCGAACAGTAGGCCTACAGAAAATAGTGGCGTGTATGGATTATCTGAGCCAGGCTTTTGAGATACTAGTATCAGTAATAATGACACGATATCAATTAGGCCTATGTCATATTATACTGATGACATACAGTAGATGAGACGGAAGGTGATAATGATCCCATTTTTGACGATCCTACAAGGCGGATAATAAATTAATCCCTTACCAATCATATCGCTAAATGAAGTTACGTTACTCAAAATATGAACAGTGATTTTGAAAATTCACGCAGGCAATAGGCATATATTGACATTCCGAGGTATACTTAAGTAAAAGTTTGTTTTACACAACCACGAGGAATGATGAAAAACAACAAAGATTGTGCCAGTCCTCTCCATTAACATCTTGTGGTCGTTTCCTTTTTTTATATTTAAAACCTAAATTCTTTAAGATAGTGTATAGAGGAGAAACACTGCAGTGGAAGATTCTGCTGCTCGTAGTGAAATCAGCATCTTTTTATGTAGTCGGTTCGATTCCCGGACCGACCAACCTGACCGTGGTTTTTCCGTGGTTTTCCACAGTTACTTAGGCAAATGCCGGGTTGAAATTTTCATTGCCACGATCCATTTCCCTTCCCCTCCCTTGTAGAAAAAGAATTTAGATTTCATTTCATCCCATAGATATATTCAGGTCAAGACGCATGTCTCCGTCCAATTACGGGGGGAGGGGTCCTCTCCACAACCGTTCCTGGGTTCTCAGCCTGCCGCAATATCTCTGCCAGAATTCATTCCTTAACAGTACTCCCATGGACGCTTCGACACCTTGGAAGGGCCGTTGGAATGGATCCTGTGCTGCTTGGCCACCTTAGCGGTATACTCTATTTTTTTTTTTTCCATGGAGTGCAGTTTCATAGAAAGGACTTTGTCGACAGACCTTCTACTGCCCCCTACTAATTGGTTGTCATAAATACTGTAAATGTCTTCCTTACGTTGACGGAAATCTTGTCTTCTCCTTTCAGTAACCAATCACAACCCTTGTTCAGAAGAATTGACAGGCTCTCGTCAAATCCACGTGGAGGCAGAGTTGCTGCATCTTTTCCGAATTCCAAGAATCCCGTCAGTCTCTTTTCGAGGGTCACCAGGTTTGTGGCAACTGTGCAATGTTGGGACGAGGGGACAGGATGGAATTGTCAGAGGTGTTTGTGTAGGAAGTCATATATCTTTAAGTGGGTGTTCAAAGGAGCCACCGAACTGCACTCCTTGAAATAAAATAGAGTATACGAACTTAGGGCGGGGGTTTGGTAGCCCCCATTAGGTGAGCGGGTGAGGGGTCACATGCGGCCGGTGGGCTGGTACAACTCATCCTCATTCATCCCATAAATTCGTGGTGGATAACAGGCCTCAGTATAGCCGACGTGCAAAGGGTCGTCCCTTACCCGCTCCTAGCCACCGTTATCTAACCTAATCTAATGTAGACCTAGTCGGTAATATAAATATACCTACATGCCACTTGAATACCTACGAAAACAATAGCCACGACAGAACACCAATACTTTCTGTGACACAGTAACAAAGATTAAACTCTACCGAACAAAACAACTGGCTATCATGTCCTCGCTGTAAAACAGTCGGCAACGTCGATCATTTCATGAAGCGGGAACCTTAACATATAGCCAACATAGGTAAGAGCTTGGGACTCTGGACCTCTGGAGCTTTTCGAGCTATATGGGACCTGGCTCTTTCAGAGGCTTAAGCAGAATGGCCTACCTGTCAGCGTTAGACTCACGAATGCCACCCAGGTCACATGTCGGACACATTAAAGTGTTACTATAAATTATAGTGGAAATATGAATGTAAGTAATGTATGTGATATGAATATGAATGTAATATGAATGTAATTATTTCGAATGATGTTACGTGATAACTATGCCCCGGATTTTTATGTAATATCAAAGTGCGAAATATGTACATAAAAATGTAGTAAATATCGGGGAAATATGTAATTAAATATGTAGTATTAATAAAATATGTAATTTAAAATCACTATTTATTAATGCATTAAATTCATAACAATGTCGTCGCAATTTAACTGGTCAGTTCAAGTGGGAGGATATAGCCTGGAAAGTGACTTTCCATTTCCACTTCATTGTATAGTATGCAAATACAACTTGTCTCTGCCACAATTTATGCTTCTTTTTTCTTGTGCCTTAAGATTTCCTACAAAAATATTTTTCTTTGACACACGAAATGGTATTTTGATTTACCTGACCCCCGACCCAAACCCCTCGCTAATAGCCTACTTTCAGTTTGTAACAAAAGTTAAATGACCGGCGCACCTGACCATCCCAGATTCTGAGAAAGCATTAGGGCAAATGGATAAGAGTTGAGGCACTCCGAACTATTAGGCCTATGTTTTATAGACAAAGAGTTGGAATCCCTAGTTTTATGTTGGTTTTTTATTTTATAAAAGAACTATTGTCTAAAGCCAGCTTTAGAAATTGAAGTATTTTCTATAGTTGTGAACAAAACATAACATCAGTTCCGAGCCCTCTCTCTTTACCAGCATCGTGTACTATAGTGAGAACAAAAGGCGGCCCTCCAATCGGAGTAATGGGACAGGGATGTTAAGACATACGTTCAAGTATATATGAAAAAAAAATTCAATAATTTACTCTGAAAAATAAAAACAATTTAATAAAAAAATTAAAAACTCAATAATTGCCTAGATATGTATAAAATGTTACATTCTTTGCATAATATGTAAAATATGTAAAATTACTAAGAATATGTAGAAATATGTAAAATGAAACTCAACTATAACCATATCAGAACCACAAATCGCCGTCATTTCTCATTTTCAGTAGTCTACAAGTGAAGGAATGCAACATGTAATTACATAAGAATCCGGTCTCTAGTGATAACTTACAGTTTATATTAAATGAACTCAGACAGAAGTGCATTTAAAATATTTAGGGCTAAATATAATACGTTTTTTAAGGTGTGATGGTTAGGAGACGATTTTTATGAAAAAGAGGAGATTATTTCATACGGGAAATGCTGGTTAAGTTTCTACTCTACGAACTAACTTTGTGTTCCTGATGCAGTAATCATTTTGCTCGATAAATAAGGGCAGAACGCAATTTCATCACGATAATCTAGTTTGAAGTGGTAACCCCAACAGATTAAGCGTTAATTTCGAAAAACTCAACTAAATGACACTAGTATATTTTTAGAAATCATTTGAGTATATTGCATTCGTTTTCCATCAAGGTTTACAATTTTAGCCTATCGCGTTAAACGTAATTAGGCTATATGATTTAATGTTCTAGTGGTCTGATAGTTACGACATTCGCTACTGGTGGCGAAGTTTCGAAGTTCAGTTAAGTTCGAAGGCAATCAATTTTCTTTCTTTCCTTTTTATCTTTTTTTTTTTTCTAGAATTTTCCTTTTGTCAGTATTTGGCTTCATTTCAGGAAATTCAAACTCCACACAAGAAACAAACAGGTTGCAAGATTTTGGCGTGAGATCCTTTAGCAATGTTTACATATAAAAGATCTCCGCGCTCGCGCAGCGGGCATAAAACAGCTCTCGCTCGCAATTATTAGTCACCATCGCAAGACTGGTGTACAGTATACACCGAAACAGCTGTAAGCCACACGAGCTTAAATAATTAACACCAGTAAATCTGCCATTTTATCAATCTTTTGTATTTAAGTGTTAAAAGTAGTGTACGCAAGATTCAAGATGGATTCGCAAAATATTCATGCTGATAGTTTGGCTGAACACCTTAAATAATCCTAAAAAAACAGTAAAATAGTATACAGGTCTAGCCTAACATTGACACTATAGATCAAATTAGATACGACAATAAAGAAGAGAAATTGCAAGAAATACGGAAACTTTCAAAATGTTATGTTTTATTTAACGACGCTCGCAACTGCAGAGGTTATATCAGCGTCGCCGGATGTACCGGAATTTTGTCCCGCAGGAGTTCTTTTACATGCCAGTAAATCTATTGACATGAGCCTGTCGCATTTAAGCACACTTAAATGCCATCTACCTGGCCCGGGATCGAACCCGCAACCTTGGGCATAGAAGGCCAGCGCTATACCAACTCACCAACCAGGTCGACGGAAACTTTCATGCACACATTTCTAATGTACATTATACGGATGTAATTTTTGTAAAAATACTTGCGATGGAAACGTGTTGCTGTCCTTATGAAACACAAGTGGCGATTGTCACACCTATCACTGTTATAGACGTATTCTTTTTGTGAAGTCATAATTAATATATTAAATACAAGTTCCTGTGTAATTTGATAGTGAATGCTTGTAATGCATACAAATTCTTATATTGATTCCTCAATATGATATATCCCAGTAATATTTTATCATCACTTTATGAGTGTAATTTTATTAATAAAAATACTGTATGGGATGTTAATTGAAGTAATGAACCACCCCTCACCAAGTCATCTTTAAATACGCATAGTTGAGTTGGTATACCACAGGGCGTAACACGAAATATTTTAAAATTTTGTTTTACACATAACACATTTATATGTATTAAAGTTGTATAAAAACGGTACATAAGTAATCACTGTAGGCTGGAAAATGTTTCCCAAAGAATAACATACTCAATATTGCAAACGAATCCTTATATTCGTCACCACTCTTCGACACAAGTCTTCAGATAGCGCACAGCATCTGAACGGTGTTTGACTACACTCTTAAGCCTTAGTTTTCTGAACCGACGCATGTGACGTACGAGGTGCCAGGCCCAAATAGCACAAATACTGATTACACGAGAGATAGTTATGCCCATGTGTACCATTCTCGATTAAAATTTGACCATGGTTAAGTCGGCACTTGACCATCTTCAACGCCAATTTGCTGAGTATCAATCTCGATCAAAGTTAAACAAGCGAGTTGATGATGATCAAATTTGATCACGGGTGTGGGACTGATTATCTCGAATTGAACACGGTCAAGTCGAGAAAACCAAAATGGCGGCACGATTTGACGTGCTTGATGGAATTGAAGATGAAATGATGCATCTTGAACACGCAAATCACTGCGGAAATAACAGAATTGGTGTTATTGTAGAAAGAGTAAGTTTGTAGATGAATAATAAAAATGTTTTTTTTTCTCAAAATAGACTCATGTTTTATATATGTTTCTGCTTTGGAAGATCGGGACTTTACTTGAAGACAAAATATTATTTATGCCTAATTTTCCAATTCTGTTAACATAATAATAAATTAGTTATTCTATGCCGGTAATAATATAGCAAAACTAAATGACCATTTTGTAGAATGCGAGATTATCACTTATTAGCTATAGATTTGCCGTTTGAAACTATTAGGACCTACATGACGTTTTGGACAATTAGGCTATTTACGATTGAATTGAGAGAAATTACACGGATACCTTCCTTTCCCTCTTACTCCAAAATTCCAACCTTGTGAACACAAAATAAATGGATAAATTTCAGAACAAGGATACTTTCCTTTCCCTCTTACTCCAAAATTCCAACCTTGTGCACACAAAACAAATTGGTACTAAAAACTTCCTTTTCGTATGCATGATGATGCGTATTCGACATACACAGACGAATTGCTTTTTTTTTTTTTTTTTTTTTTTTAATTTTAAAATATTTGTTAGCGAGGTATCCGTATACTGAAATTTTCCCAAATAAATTATTGGCACTGAAATGTGTCTTTTCGTAGGCAAGATGATAAGCATTCGACAAATACATACAAATCTGCTTTTTTTAGTAGCCTATTTTAAGATAATTGTCAGTGAGGTATTCCTATACTGAAATTTTCCCAATTATTATCAATAATATGAAATAACCACTGTATAAATTACGTTACAAATTATGTGGAATTATGTAAACACGTATAACTCATGTGAATTGTGAGGTTAAATCCAATCAGGTAGCCCGCTTTTCTCTTAGAGAACTTCCGTCAGTACTTTTATTCTGTAATATGGTTGCATAATTGCTGACGAGTTCTAAAGGAATTCCCACTTCGAACTGTGAGAAGTTCGGTGATCTTTTCTTTTTTTCTTCCATGATTATTGAAACTTATTTGAAAACTGCGAGGATGTTTGAAAGCAGTCCGACAAACAAAAACGAAGCGATAATTGACAGAGTGCGTTCGTTCGCTGTTTTATACGCGGTAACCTAGCGCTCAGATGATTCTTCTCAAGCGAGCGTACCGTCAGCTGACGGTACTGAGTTCATCGAGGGAAAATGTCTGTGCACCGCATCTGTAACTTGATCATTGTCAAGATTTAACCATGTTTCCGTGATTGCTGATAAACGGGCTAGATGATCGAGAATGATGCACGCGGCCATTAGTGGTTTCTATAACTGCGAGGTGCGCAGACCTCGCATCTCGCAGTTGTAGAAACCACTCACTATCTCTCGTGTAGTCCGGATTTGTGCGAGGCGGGCCTCGCACCTCGCCACGTCGCATGCGTAGGTTCAGAAAAACCAAGGCTTAAGAAATATTATATACTGCAGTCATAGGAATTGTTATCGCGTGTAAGACTCAACGGTAACGCATTGGTCTTCCGTCCAGTTATACCGAGTTTGATTCCAGGCTAGGTCGTGATGAAACTTGTGGTGGACAAATCAGATGTAGCATAGAGTTTATCTAGGGGTAATCCCATACCTATCTTTCATTCTACTAATAAACACCACCTTCCTCTCATTTCATCTATCATCTTACAATCGTTAAAATTTGACTGGAATGAACTTTTAGTGTTAGTACGGTTTCCCATGGCTGATATAGGAAAGGCTTAGGTCCCCGATACTTATCAGCATAGATAGGAAATTCATACCAAACAGTAGATTTTAATTGAGTACAGAGAGAAGTATAGATGTCACCCGCTCCTCCTCCTGCTACAGCACGCTGCAAACGATACGCAGTATGTTCACATAAACAACGCATAATGGCATTCTGTGGAGCTGTGTAGAGTCGTGCATAGTTTGAAGAATATCGTTAATTTATAGTAATATTTTAGGTCCTGAACAAAGTGAGCTATTCTGTTATTCTATTATTTACGTAATGTTAATATGTACGATTCCAAAAGGTATAGGCTACCCATCTGTCATTAAATAATTATCCAACAGGAGTATGTAACACGTTTCCCCCCCTCCGAATGATTCTTCGTCAAATGTTGACATCTCGTGCTGCTATATATTGGGTTTCGTTACAGTCCAAGTTCAGTCAACATCAAAATTACGATACGAACATTCTAGCTGTCATTACAATAGAAATTAAAAATTTTCTTGAAAGCAATTATGGGTTTAATATTATGTGTCAAATAGATACACTATTAGACTTATAAAGTAGTTGTTCACCTGATGATTTTAGTAGATTATTTTACGACGCTTTATTAAAATCTTAGGTTACCTGATGATAGTAAGATATACTATATCATATTTCAGATTGCTCCAGTAACGTCTTGTGACGTAGAACGAATATTTTCAGAGTATAAATATTGTTTTTTTTTTCTGAATATAAAAGGAGAATTTATTTTGGTAAAATAAAAATGTTAATTGCTATTTGTTATAATGAGGCTAGAAACATAATTGTATACTCTGTACGTTATTTTATATCGTCGTTGTTCCTGCAATAACTCCAATGTGACATATTTATCGATTTTCAGATGTTTTCTCTATTAAATAACTTAAATAGTGATACAGCAAATAATAAAATCTTCAATATGTAATATTTCTTTGTTTCGAAAATGTAAGAATTCAGTGTCTCCTATATATGTCTGCCGTAGAATGAATACATGTGTTCTTTCTTCCTACCGAAAAATTTTGTATTTTGCATTTAGGAGTTATTACAGAAACAACGACGATATGTATGGATAAATTATTTTAGTTTGGGAGTTACGAAGTTTATAATTACAAATTAGTTTTTTATATTATTCGTTTATTATTTTCTTGTTCTAAAGCTGTGGACGATTGGAGCAATATTTGGTTACCAACCGGCTGTACATGTTTGTCGTTATGGTTCACTGACATTGAGAGATGCCCTATTATTTTTCATTCGGTAGAGATATAGTCCAAGCTCACACGAATTAACAGTTTTAGTACGAACTTCCTAGCTCTACCTATCATGTAGGTACCCGTCTGAAGATAGGACATGATTCTATAAAGGATTAGGCAGGATGGGCCACCTATCAGCATCGGATTCACAAATTCCATGCATGCCACTGTCGGCATCATCGCATAGGCATATAGGGCGCACAATGGGTCAAGTACATGGATTCGTTCAGGGTACAGCCCTGAAATGCAAGCCAGATCCAGTAGTTGTATTGGGCTGGAATTATTGAACTTCGGAAGATTAGTTGCACGAGAAAGACCTGAAAAAGAATGGTTGAGTTGGAAGTCACAAAATGGGGGAAAGTGGAGCGCAGTTAAATGATAGTCGTTGAAAGGAACTGTTGGAGGAGTTTCGTAGATTTCCTATGCTCAAGGGAGAGCAACAGAAGTTTGCAAGAACTGAAGAGTCGCGTCAGGAGGAAATCTGAATCACGGCCACTTACCGATCATTTGATTAGATTAGATTAGACTTACAAGGGGAGTTCGCAAACAGGAAACGCAATACATCGAATCTCTTACTGAGCTGAAGGGTTTCAACAGTAGGCCTACATACCTACATATTAAGCGTACACGAACTGAAAAATTTTAAATGTATGCTTTTTAAACGGCATCGTCGAAAAGGTTTCAACTATGTATCGTCTACATCCCTTATTGCAAATTAAATTACATACTACAAAGTAGTATGTCTGGATTCTAGGATCGAATTCCTCTCACTTCCATATTTCTCTTGCCATTTTAATTCATCTCTTTCCTGTTTAGCTTCAGTCTTGCTATTGCATTTGCAGTTTTTGTTGATTCGCACATGCCAAACTATGAAAAGTCATAGTAATATTTTTTGTCAGAAATGTGCTTGAACATTTGAGATCAAATACAAATAGAAATTGTTAAGAAAAATGCGATTAATATTTTCTAGAGGAGGTGAGCTTAGTATTCATAAAAAACAAAACAAAAAAGTAAGTCGAAAACATGGTTCTAATTATTAATATCTTCTAAGAAACTACAATGAAATTGGTATTATAACAACAGCATATCTTCTAATGTGGGTTACGACAAAAATGGTCTGATATTTTGAGGGGAGGTAGAACAGAAAATCCATGTGGTTGATAGAAGACGAAATAGGAAATGAAATAACAGACAAATAAGGAATACTGAACACATGGACAAACTATGTAGAAGAGTTATATGAGACAGGAAATCGTCCAGATAAGTTAGCCCTAGAAGACGAAGCAACCTTATGAGAAGACGAAAAGGGATTTTCTATTTTAAGAGAAGTTGAACTAGGGTTTAGGGAAATGAAGAATGGGAAAGCAACAGGAGTTGATGGAATCCCCACTGAGTTAGTGAAATGCTTGGGTGAAGACAAGAAGGAAATTGTATCATTACGCAACGAAATATAAGAGAAAGGCGAAAGGCTCAAAGATTTTACGGAGACAGTGTTGCAGCCAATACCGAAGAAAATTAATGCCAAGAAATTTAAGGAATTCAGAACTACCAGCCTGACATCGCACTCGGCGAAGATTCTCCTGTGAATATTGAACCGACGTTTATATTCTACGATGGAAGGACAGTTGGAAGAAGAGCAGTTTGGCTTCAGAAAAGGAAAAGGTACAAGAGATACAAATGGACTACTACAAACAATCGGCGAAAGATACGTAGAGAAGAATAAAGAAGTGTGTATAGTATTTGTGGACTTAGAAATGGCATTTGACAGAGTGGATTGGAACAAACTGATGGACATCCTCAAGAAAATAAGTGTGGATTGAAAAGACAAGAGGCTGTTCAGTAACTTACATATGAAACAACGATTCAGAGTCAGAATAGAAGAAGAAATGTCTGAAGGAAGTGAAATAGGGAGAGGAATACGACAAGAATGTCATTTATCATCAACACTGTTCAACATCTACTTGGAGGATTTGGTGAAGAACTGTTTTCAGAACATGGAAGGGATAAAAGTAGGAGGAAGAAGAATAAAGTGCATAAGATTTGCTGATGATATGGCGCTGTTAGCAGAAGAGGAGACGATACTAAGGGATATGCTACAGGAGCTAAATGACAGCTCTGAGCAGTATGGGATGAAGATAAATGCAAACAAGACGAAGACCATGGTTGTCGCAAGAAAAATAAAGAAGGTAAACTTGCGAGTTCTAAATGAGACAGTACAGCAAGTGAACAGCTTCAAATACTTGGGATGTACCACAAGCAGTAACATGAGCTGCAGCCAGGAACTCAAAAGTAGGATAGCAATGACCAAGGAAGCTTTTAATAGAAAAAGGATCATCATCTGCGGACCTTCGGAAAAAGTGAAGTGCTTTGTGTGGAGTTTGGAACTGTATGGAGCAGAAACATGGACATTACGACAAAATGAAGAGAAGCGAATAGAAGCATTTGAAATGAATATATGGAGAAGAATGGAGCGTATGAAGGGGAGAGACAAAATAAGAAATTAATTTGTGTTGGAAAGAGTGGGTGAAGAGAGAATGATGCTGAAACTGATCAGAAAGAGAAAAAGGAATTGGTTGGGTCGCTGGGTGAGAAGAAACTGCCTACTGAAGGTTGCACTGGAAGGAATGGCAAAAGGGAGAAGAGTTCGGGGCAGAAGGCAGAAGAAGACATCAGATGATAGACGACATTAAGATATGTGGATCATATGCGGAGACTAAGAGGAAGACAGAAAATATGAAAGATTGGAGAACGCTGAATTTCCAGTGAAAGACTTGCCCATGGGCAGAACACGTATGTATGTATGTATGTATGTATGTATGTATGTATGTATGTATGTATGTATGTATGTATGTATGTATGCATTATTCATAAAAATAAGAAACATCTAATAAACATGAGTCCGAAGACCAATATTTAAAAATAAAACAAGGAACGCGAAATTAGTACTGTAACAACAGTCTAACTTGTAATGAGAGCTATTGTCTCTTTTCTTATTTCAATGCAGTAAACAGGCAGACATAACATCCTCGAAGAGAAACGAGGAGAGCTCATATTACTAAAAGTCATGTTGTTGTTACAATAACAATTTCGTTTTTATTTCTTTAAAAATATCAATTTTAGGACCCATTTCTATTAGACATCTTTTCTCATTTTTATAAATAAATAGACTACTATCTCCGCTCAGAATATTAGACTCTTTTTCTCTTAACACTCTGTATAATAATAAAATCAAAGTTTAGGCGTAAAAACATAGAAAACAAAAGAAAAAAGTCTAATGTTTACTAAGCAATGTTTATTATGTGTTCACGCGGTTAGCAATATTTTCATTCAGTTTGCTTTAACATGGCGAAAATGATATCACTGCTTATGTTTATAGTATTTAATTAATTGTTATTGAACTGACATGTCAGAATAATACCTTCGATCATGCACTCAGCCATCGACGTAGGTACTTGAAGTATGGAGAACGCGCTGGCCAAGAAGTTGGACCAACACTAATCACTATGAATTGGAGAAACAGAATGTAGGCTATGAAATAAAGTACATCACCACAACAGTTCATACTTAGCGAGATAAATCGACAAATGAATCCAGAGAGTATGACAATCGAAAGGAATTTTCATAATCGTGCAACTCGAAGACGAGGACGAATTCAGAAAACTGGGACGGATTCGGAAAACTGGTATTAAAATTTTCGAACTTTACTAAAATTTAATATATTTCATGTGCATAATTCTCGTTTAAAAAGATTCGCAAGTACAGAGTATGAACAAAATCAGCCTAAAAGCTTACGAGAGATCCCTGTACACAGACAGACAGGCAGACAGGAATGTTCAAAACCAATTTTTCCGCATCTAGTATGCTAAAAACGTACATTTTCGTAAAAATCTTGAAACCTACTTTTACACAATTTCAATCATTTATCTAAAGTAATGACGGGGAACACAGTCGACGGACGTGCAGCCAGCCGCTAGATTACAGCGACTGAAGGATTACGAGCTGCAGCTGATGCGTAGCTCATAAAATTAACCACACAACTTTTTATCCCTTTGACTGTGATGCACGTAGAATTGACGCATCTGGCAGTTCATATAGTAATATGAATATTATGTAATATAATGCCTTAGGAAATGTGAGTACCCACATATTGTTTAATTTTATGTGAAATTGAGAGCATTGGGGTTGTTAATGTTATCTTTCTATAAACGAAGGAACAAAACGGTTGCAACTGCAGTCAACTCAAAACCTATCAGCATCCATGCAAGCCATTAGGCCTATATCGACTGTTTTACATGGGCTTTCCTCATCCTTTACCGCAGGCTGCAATAAAATTGACTGCAGTGGCTGATATTCGAACCCGCGATCTTTAGCAGGATATGTCAACCAGACTGACCAGACATATCGCCGTGTGCCTCTGATCCCGTAGCTACAAAACCAACAAATAGTAACGTGTTTTACGCGTTATGGGTGATTCTACAATTAGGGGACATGTTTAACGTCGTAGCTGGAAAAACAAATACGAAAATAAATTTTATCAGTACTAACTGAATTATATTTTGATGATATACATAGCCAGCAGAGCTGAATATTCATAAACAGCTGTTTTCTTTTTACTTATTAAAAAGTTGATGCTCCATGCTAATGAAATTGCGGCCATGCTAATGACTGAATCCTTAATTCCAATGCTGAGATCTTGTAGAAAACCTAAAACTTAATAAAAACCAACCATGTAAAAACAATCACTTATTTTTTTAATATTCATATGTTTCGTAACTAGATTCTGTATCAGTAAAAATTGTTACAATGAATCTCCTGGTAAATGTAATTTAATTTTAATTTAGTTTGTTTAATTTAGGCCAATAACTTGTAAAAATATAAATCACACATGATTCAGTAAAAACTTAATAGAAGTATCATTAGCATGGCAAAGCATCATTGAAAAATAAAATACATCCATGCTAATGACAATGGTGATGTCCATGCAAATGACAAAGTAGTCATTCTGATTTATCTCTTCTAGAAATTAGGTTGTACTGCCCCCAAGTTTGGGCTCTTCACATTGAACATTTCAATAAGTAAATGTAACTTATTATATATCATAATTTTACTATTATTACACTGAATTATACATAGGCCTAGTCCATGCTAATGACAATTTGCGTACTAACCTCAGTTTCTGAAGTAAAAATATTTATAGAAATATTATTCACATAATTTTCATCCATAACACACTGCCACTCACTGTAGTTTAAATTATTGCTACCACACATACTATTAAACCAAAGAAAGAAAGTTACCTTCCTTCCTATGGTAAAATTAAATACATCCATGGTAATGATATAGAACTTGGGGGATAAATTTTAATAGCTCCTCAACGCTCTTTTATTGATGGAAAAATTATTCTTTATAATAAATATTAATAATTATACCTACAGAGTAATTCACGAGGATTTACCGTCCTTTACGGAGCTTATTTCCGAAGACATTCTGAGCAAAAAATGTCATATAAACATAGGTCCTATTCTCAATATTTACAGAATTACGTTTCGTTATTGGAACGCATTGCTGTGAACGGGTGATCTTGGTCAGCGTGCAGTTAGCAACCAGCGCGAGCGCTACGGAAATCAAAGATAGCCGTATGTAGTTACGTAGAGAGACGAGTGCCATTCACAAGCGTGCGACCAAGTGTACTCAAGCGGACGGCGACATTTTTTTAATGTGTTGCAAACTTTCCAAGACTGTAAATTACGATGCAAAATTGAACTGCAAATAATTAAGTCGGTGGAAGTAGTGTGATTTCTAATAATTTTTGTGGTAAGTGCGTAAGAATAATGTAATTTTCTAGTTTAAAATAAGAAAGATGTCTCTACGAAGCAACTAAGGAGTTCACAGCACATTTTTAGCTTCATAATATTTTTCCAATTAAAGAAATGATACTTCTGAGTGGTTCATTCTGTATTTGTATTATTCTTTTACTTTCAAACTAAAGAAAAAACATATTTTACAAACAACTTTAAATTAGTGTAACTCTGAAAAAAATGAGAATAGAAACTATGTTTATATAACTTTTTTGCTCAAAATGTCTTCAGAAATAAGCTCCGTAAAGGACTGTAAATCCTCGTGAATCACCCTGTATATTGAAGTGTACGTTTACTTCAGAAAAATAACAATACATTTGGGAAAATATTTCATTTGAATTCAACAGGCCATATGAGGAACATCCATGTTAATGACAAATTGCATATATAACAATTTTTTCTTTCTATTTTGCAGCAATTTTTTAAGGCAGCTTAGGAGAAACTGAAGGGATTAGGCCTCATTTATGGAAAATTGTTTGAAATTCCTCTGTCAGCACAGTAAACACCTGAGACATGAAACTGTCCCCTAATTGTAGAGTCATTCTAAACCGGTTAGTGATGAGAGCAAAGGTGGCATTATTCGCTAACAACGAAGGGTTAGAAAGTAATTTATATTGATTGACAATCTACTCCTATAACGTAGGTGTGCTGGTGTTCATCTTCACACTCTAATAATACTCGGTATAATCTTTATTACAATTTTGCGTTCCTCCCTTCTTGTTTGAGAGAAATTAGGTTAAGTCCCGTTATATATCACAATTAATCAATCTTCACGTCTTCGGGACGTTCTTAACGACTTTACTAGCAGACTTCTCTAATTTTCGGTTCGAACATTAGAAATCGTTGCCGTCTCACGAATCTCTGCCATTCCAAGAACGTGCCGTAAATATGACACACGGGAATCGCAATTTTACTTCCCTTCGGACGAAAACCGTAATAAGGTTTTTATCTATAGTAATCTCACTAGAGGTTTAGATTTATCTAAACAAAATCAAAACTCGAGTAAGATTTAACTGACTATTACACGATTAGAAGAAAGTATATAACAATTAGAAGAAATAAAGTACTCTAATACAATAAAATATTAATTGACTTACTAAAATACTAAACTGTCTTGAAAATGTATTATTGTACCATCTCATCATTACAAATATTCCGCTAGATGGCAGTAGTATATTATCATAAGCAAGGTCCGTCGATAAATCAGGTCTTCGCACGCTGCCATATTTGAGCCAACTCTTAGGTTTGTTTACATTGCGCTATGGTTGGGTTGTGGAAGGAATGTGTGTTGAAATTTATATATTTCATAAAATAAGTTTCCAAAACTGATATTTCGATAAATTTCGGAGAACGTTCTGCTTGACAACAGCAACCGATGGCGCAAAGATGGCGGACATTAGTGGAATGGGGTGAGAGGACCTGACTAAGGGCTGTTCGATAGCGACATCTAGAGACCTTGATTATGAGCTGTTCTTTTGTTACCAGTTGTGGCAACTATACAATTTTCATTGAACTCTATGGACGATTACTAGTCAAGAAAGCTTTGTTGATTCAGTTTTATTTTTATTAAAACAGTTGCATTCCACTTCAATTATTAATATATATTAAACAATCCCTGATACGTCACTATCCATAATCTCATACAGCAGAAGCTGTAACGTAACCTAAGTAATATTAACAAGATGTTTAATTAAGGGTGATTAAATAAACATAAATCATTTTAAAATGTACAATTATTCAAAGTACAATGTTGGTAAACAAACAAACGCTAGGGAGATGATAAACTGTAGGATAAGGAGCCACGATTGGTTGAAACACGTCGTTCCGTACTGTTTTATTAGTCAAGAGTAGTATGACGTAGTAAAAGTGTAATAGTCGTCCTTAAAAATTCAACACTCTTGACAGGATTTGAACACACGAACTGTGGATTCAATGGAAAGTATAGTAGCTAGCACTGAATTAAAATTCGGGAAGGAGGCTCTACGGCCCAGCACTGCGACCTAGAAGATTATTGCGCTTACACTCCAGTTAGGCGCATTCCCAACCCACACCGTCTGACTACAATAAGGTTCGCTGCGCATCCAGTTTTCGAACAGGCAATCCCACTCGTCCCCTAGACCAGCCCCCTCCGTGCGTCGCCAGCCGAAATTCGGAGAATGCTATGCAATGATACTGTCCGTCCGAGTGGTTATGTCGCAACGGGGGAAATCAAGTGACAGATATTTACTTAACGTGGTCCTTTTCTTTAAATTATTTTTAACAGTTATATAATATTACTTAGACTTCCAATTTCGTACAGCAAATATTTAAGGAAAGAGTTTAACAGTCCAGACACTAGCCTTTACAGAGGGGCTAGCAGAAAAGGGCGGGAGAAACCGAGATGCGACATAACCACTCGGAGGGATAGTAAAGGAATGGAGATCGGGTGGAGTGACGTTGATGCCTAATATGGCAAAACGAGAGAGCCCCAAGAAAAACCCGAACTGCGACCTAGTCCGCAACAAATAATGTAGCTGTGGGTTTATAAGCGAACAAATCCCAGGCCAGATCGGAATTCGAACATGACAAGCGGAAGTTCTGACCAACTCATCCACCGTAGGGATTTAGTAGCTAGCATACCAGTAACATGAATAGTCCATCATTAGTTTAATAAATAGGTCAGGTATAGAAACCTGGACCTTTCGATGAAAAGCCTCGTATAGCTGCCCCATCCTCTACTACGCTGTCGGGGTGGTCGATGGATGGACGTGGTAATTATCAAATGTCGCGAAATCGTTTCACCTCGTGCCCCTCAGTCCACCAGTATTGATTTTCTTTTCAACAAAAATGGGTACGGCATTAGCAAGCGCGTTCCACTTCTCTCCTCATTCATGTTTTTTTTTTTCAACGAAAAAGTAATTTTTCATTTCTGATCTCCATACCATGGCATTTCTAACAAGAGGCTGAAGGAACAGTTGAAAAAAAAAACTTTTTCACCACCCACGTCTACAATAATCGTCTTAATGAATCAAATCTAATAATTGAACATTCGATGCATGAAACTTGCTGGACAACGGGAGTTTGTTTTCCTGGCCTCTCCGATCCAGTACCGAGACAGTCCTTCAGGCTATACGACGCCCTTCGCTACACGCAAGATCGTAATCAACAAAGCATTACATAAACAATACATAACCACAACACTTGATAAATCGTAGTAAAATAAATACAGGAACAAGTAAACAAATGAGTAATTACACCTGCAGAAGAGACCAACAGCAAATGCCCATGGGCAATTTGAAATTATATCTCGAAATAATAATTCCTTAAGCAAAGCATTAACAATATTCTGAAAGACGTATTAGCAACATTGGCTATTTAGAGCGGAATGACGTCGCGGAGTAGTAGTGGATTGATGAGTTAGGATTTTTCATTGTACACTGTGTCTCAAAAGTCATGTTGGGGATACAGAGAACTATATTTTTTAATGAGTAGAGGTAGAAATGTAATATTGGTGCAAGATGAATATAAAACTCTCCAAGTTTTTTGCCTGTAAGTTTGAGGCACTGAAGGAAACAAAAGACGGTAACAATCTAACAAATGTAATAATTTTCATTGTTACAATTAATTATACAATATGGATGTCCAAAGAAGAGTGCAATGCGTTTTGTGGCTGGCAAAATTTGAATCTGTAAGACGTGAATTTCGTCGCGTATTTAACGAAGATCCACCACACGAGCAAACCCATACCTTTTGTCATAATCATCTGGCTGAAGAGCATGTAACAACTGAATTTTATAAGGAGTCAGATGAAGACGTATGAACTCTTGTTTTCGGAAGTCCTAATTGTCGGGCACATTTACGATTACTATGTACTCTGTACAAATGCTTTTCGGATGGCTTTTAGAGTTTCATCATTTGTCGATAGTCTTCCAGTACACTTTTTCTCCAATAGGCTTCCAGTCTCTTAACTATCTCAGCGGTCATCAGCACAGTGCACCCTCGGTCTACCGTCTCTTACCCGCGGATAAGAGACTGCAATATTGTGCATCCGTGAATCCTGGCGGGTATACTCTCTCTCTCTCCACGGCGGTGCATATTCCGATACACTGCTTACCCGTTACCCATTTCAGTGCTGACGACCAATGTCTATCCTAGCGAAGAATGTTACTCTCGTGTCGTGGTTCTTCGTCACAGATTCAAATTTTGCAAGCAACAAAACATATTGCACTTTTCCTTGGACATTCATCTTTTATAATTAATTTTAACAATGAAAATTATTGTATTTGTTTCATTGTTACGTCTTTTGTTTCCTTCAGCACCTCAAATTTACTGTACAGATGAAAAACTCTGATGGTCGATTTCTAAAACGAGGTCTAGACCACGGCCATGGTTTTAAACAATGTTTAGATTTATAAAACAAGGTCTTATTTTTTCTGAGCCATGGCTGGAAACTATGGTCTGAAGCAGAGACTATGGCTGGGATAGGTTTAAAACCACGGCTTCATGTACACAAGATGAATGTAATAGATCAGCTGGATGATTATCAAAGGAACATTTTCGTCCTATGAGCATTAAATTCCGGATTAGAGTGATGAGCAGGCTTCGAGACTTTGGACCCGATACAATAAGTTTACTGTGCTTGTACTATAGGTTTTTGACTCGCTGCAGGTAGTGAAAGGTAGAGATGTGTTGAGGTAACAACGTTGCTATTTAGAATAGAGTACGGTAGTATGGGGAAACGCACACATATGTACATTCTAAAAGTAAATATACATTACACAATGACAATGTCAAAAGAATGTGAAAAGCATTTATTCTCCTGTATTTTATAGGCATTTGTGTTTAATTATACACAGTGTTAATGGTGGAAATAAACATGTAGCAATTTTAATTTCTTCATTTATCCTATTGGTCGTCTTTAGGAAGTGCAGTTACAGCACCGAATTGCAATGTACTACAAGATACATTTTCAGTGTCTCAAACGTAAATCTTTTTCAGTTTTCTACCAAACACAGTTTGTACTGTGAAAAGATGCACTCTACGTCGCATGACTTTATAGGGGCAAAACGAAAAAACCTAACATCATTGTAGTCTCTAAGAGACAGTCCTTCATTCTCGGGTGACTATGTCCACTAATTTGCTGCTTATACTCGTATTACACAATGTTTCATATCCGTTATTTTTACATAAAATTGATTTCCACTTCTATTTTACACGTTCAGTAACCGGTGTACTTGATGTCCCATTAATTCTCTGTGTCATTTCCTCAATCAATTTGAGGGCTTCCGGCATCTCTTGCTCTGACTTTTCTAACCGTGTAATAGTTTCAGACACGGTTTTAAAATAGGTTTGTATGAAAACCAAATTATTCGTCAGAACCTTCAAATCCAGAGTGTTTTCCTTTGCGTATTTGTTGTCATTCATTCTACAGTACCCCCACCCACTGTACGCTTTACCACTATAAGTTACTCAGTACGCCGTTATGCAGATTTCCCACTGAACTGCTCTATCGGGTCCGAAGTCTCGAAGCCTGGTGATGAGAGACAGGAATAATCCTATATAAGTATGTAACGACGATAATTTTAGGCGAATATTTCGATTTTGGAAGGAATCAACTAGGGCTGGGGACGGAGTGGTTCGGTTCGGAGCAGTTACTGTGACGTCATTACTCGATTGAACCGAGTACAGCACCGAGTACAAATTTGTGGCGGCAGATTTAAAAATTAGATAGATTGAGTCGATTTTAGAACTTACTTTGAAAGTAAAACCAAGCGTGTTTTAAAAGCGTTGTAGTAAAACGCTTTCGCTTTGCCAATTGACGAGAAAAAAGTGCTGCTCTTCATTGCAAAATGGCGGTTGCAAATTTAATTTGCGTGATTGCAACTATTTGCGGAGTTACTTTGTATGAAAGGCCTATTTAAATTTCAGTGTTGTTATATATGACAGACGAAATAAAATTGATAAAATAATTTATAATAATAACAGCTAATAAGTTAACATGTGAGGTAAACGTTAAACGCTGCAGCTAAGTAAAAAAGAAAATAGAAAGAAACGGGCTCCATTAAGCGCTGCCTAACACACAGAATTATTTACTATTACGAAAAGTAGATAAAATACTCAATAAAACGTGGAATCTTAAACTGAAGAACATAATGTGTATTCATTTTATAACATTACTAACCTTCAATACAACCATGTTCTCTTTGGTGAAGAGTAATATTATTGATAAATTAAAATAATTAGGTAACATAATTTGCAGAATTAAGTACAAATAAAATGATGACACAAATCCAATAAACACATACAGAAGAAAAATATAATGCACTTCCTTTTTTAACATATTTTACTATTAATCAAACATTCTAATATAATAATAATAATAATAATAATAATAATAATAATAATAACAACAACAATACCTTTGGCTTTTAAGGAACCCGGAGGTTCATTGCCGCCCTCACATTAGCCCGCCATCGGTCCCTATCCTGAGCAAGGTTAATTCAGTCTCTATATCATATCCCACCTCCCTCAAATACATTTCAATATTGTCCTCCCATTTACGTCTCGGCCTCCTCAAAGGTCTTATTTCCTCTTGCCCCTCAACTAACACTCCATATGCATTTCTGGATTCGCCCATACGTGCTACATGCCCTGCCCATCTCAAACGTCTGGATTTAATGTTACTAATTATGTCAGGTGAAGAATAAAATGCATGCAGTTCTGCGTTATGTAACTTTCTCCATTCTGCTGTAACTTCATCCCTCTTAGCCCCAAATATTTTCCTAAGCATCTTATTCCCAAACACACTTAACCTCTGTTCCTCTCTCAAAGTGAGATTCCAAGTTTCACAACCATATAGAAGAACCAGTAATATAATTGTTTTATAAATTCTAACTTTCAGCTTTTCTCAGAGCAGCCTGGATGATAAAAGTTTCTCAACCGAATAATAACACTCATTTGCCATATTTATTCTGCGTTTAATTTCCTCCCGAGTGTCATTTATATTTGTTACTGTTTCTCCAAGATATTTGAATTTTTCCAGCTCTTCAAAGGATAAATTTCCACCTTTTATATTTCCATTTCGAACAATATTCTCGTCACGAGACAAAATCATATACTTTTTCTTTTCGGGATTTACTTTCACACCTATCTCTTTACTTGCATCAAGTAAAATTCCCGTGTTTTCCCTAATTTTTTGTGGATTTTCTCCTAATATACTCACGTCATCCGCATAAACAAGGAGCTGATTTAACCCGTTCAATTCCATACTTTCTCCGTTATTATTATTATTATTATTATTATTATTATTATTATTATTATTACTACTATTATTGTTACTACTATTATTATTATTACTATTATTATTACTATTATTATTACTATTATTATTATTATTATTATTATTATTATTTACAGTAATATGTTCAGACTGTCAGTGTTCATTAGGCCCACTTGGCAGGTCATATAATAGGATGAACTCCTCTTCAATACTAGAAACATTTCAGCCCGCCTTGGGGATAAAGAATTTGTAATTTGTCCTGCAGCAGAAAATATTTAAATACAACAGTACCTACGTGGTTGTCTGCTAGAATTAAGTAAAACACGCGAACTCTGTTTGAACTGACCGGTAACGGCTACGGTTAACCGAGTAACTTCGGTGCTCCGCTGCCAAGCACATAAACCGATGGAACCGAGTAACTCAACAGTTCTACTCGCTCCATCCCCAGCTCTAGAATCAACGCAAAATTTAACAAGAATGCTAAATAATAATATTCAACAAAATGCAAGAGGTGGCAGGTTGACCATCTTATTACACCACCTTGTTGCTTTGAGGGAAGTAAGATATAATATTTTATATTAATTATACCTTTATGTCTATTCGATGGCATAACTTAATTCTTAGTCTTTACAGTAATTTTGGACATTTTATTTAATACTCGAAATTAATGTCAGCCCACAAGAATATGAAGTCAACTTCATTTTGTCTTTTTATTTTAGTTTTATACTACTGGGGCTTTCCACGTAGTACTTATAATCTTTGATAATCACATATTACATTTTAGTTTCAATTGAAATTTTAATCCAGTTAACATTTAGGTTACTAGTCTAATTACTTAGAACTGGGTTTTCAAGTAGTTAATGTTGTTAGTAGTAGTTATGAACAAACTACAACTACATACATGCTCGACTTGTACTAATTATTTGGTCAATAATATTTTATTTTCATTATGGCATCTAAAACTCCGTTTCCTATTAAATAGTAAGTAATGCTAGTAGGCTATTTTAAAAGCATATTATATTTATATTCTGTAAATTGGTAAATATAACAATAACTTATATATAATAGTTGAGAAAAAAAGAATGTAGCCAACTGCAATTCAATAAAAATATTCTTCCCGATGTTCATTTGTTATCTAATATCGACTGTTTATCGGGAATACAAATCTATTCTTAGCTGCGTTACCATATATAAAACCCACAAACCTCGGTTTTTTTCCTCAAGGCGTGTCGTTTTAGAAATCGCACGAGGATTCAGTTCTCGGTCGCGGTTTAAAAGCCAGGGTTTGGAACCACGATTTCGTTCGTGTTTTAGAAATCGACCCTGAGAGTTTTATTTTCACCTGGCACCAATATTATATTTTTTACCTCTGTTCAGTCAAGAAACAATTCTCGGAAACCCCACCGTAACTTTTGTGGCACAGTGTATTTCTGTAGTTCAGCTTCATTGCCTGAAGTCTAGTCTACCGCTGTGGAGTAACGGTTAGCGTGTCTGATCGTGAAAACAGTGGGCCCTGGTTCAAATCATGTTTGGGACAAGTTACCTAATTGAAGAGCTTCCGATGTTTTCCCTTAATACTTTAACAGCAAAAAAAAGGCTGGGTAACTTTCGTTGCTGGACCCTGGAATCATTTCGCTGGTATTATCACCTTTATTTCACGCAGATGCTAGATAGTCATCGCAGTAGCTAAAGATTCGTAACATAAACCAACTAAAATCATTGTCTCAAAGTGGAGAGAAAATTTATAACCCTCACATTATCTCCACAAAATATTTTCAATCGATATCCATATATAGGCCTATTGTCTGTTCTGTTCAAAGTTTGTGATACATAAGCAAACGAAAATTATAAATTTTATGTATCGAATTATGTAGCTGTAATATTCTACAAGAGTGCTGTTGAGAAGTTACGCAGCTCGTGGCCAATAACTTATTGCTCGCACACCAGATAGTGGTGGAGAAATGTGTTCAATATTCTAATGTTAAACAAGGAACCCTTTAGAATTCTAAAATGAAACAGGAAAAGGTGTGAAAATATTTTAAATATTACTGCAAAAAATCACAATTTCTTTCCACGCGACTCACAGCCCTCGAAAACCTCTAAAATGCTTTCATAAAGTGACCTCTTTCAAGATCTTAAAATTGTACACGTAATAATAATAATAATAATAATAATAATAATAATAATAATAATAATAATAATAATAATAATCTTTATTAGCCATTAAACAATACAATTATAATAGGCATTGAAATACATCAAACAATCATTATGTATTTAGAAACTCATCTATACTATAAAAACTACTTTCAATTGGAAAAGTCCTAACAGATTTATAAAAATTAATAGCTTCTTTTAAATTTCTTGGTAATTTGTTATGAAATTTAACACCTAAAAAAACTATCAAGTGTTTTATTTAATCTGCAAGCAGGAATTGCCAAGTTAATTCTAGTTCTTGTGTTGTCATTATGTATATCTTCAGTTCTTTGGTACATTAAATTATTCAAATATACAAATTTTACACATTCAAATATATATATATATATATATATATATATATAAACAAACTAGGAAGAGTAAATATGGATAATTTTTTAATAAGGGTTTGCAAGGCTCCCATGGAGATCAACAAAGAATAATGCGAATAGCCCTTTTTTTTTTGTAGAATAAAAATATCTTTAGCACCACTACTGTTTCCCCATAATATAATCCCATAATTTATAATACAAGTGGATCTATGTTATTTCATTATGATAAAATACTGGTAGCGAAACTGGAGTACTCCGCTAAAACACCACAATAACTTCAGACTAATACAATTGGATTTGATCCCGGGTGGCAAGCCGACATCCTGGCTTCCAATAATAGCGCGTCACTATAAAATTACTTGAGGACTACTTCATATAACTTGATGAGAATAAGATGGAATTTTTTGACATAGGCATTCACGACATCCAGCTTCCATGATACCACAACTTTTAAAAAGTATGACAGAAAAAGAAAACAAGTACAAGTAAAGTAAATTACGAACTTTTTAGAAATACCACTAAACGTATAAGGCATTCACTATCACAGTGGTCGTCAGCACTCGCTGAAATGAATAACGGGTAAGCAGTGTATCGTAATATGCTCCGTCGTGCAGTAGGAAGAGGGAGAGAGCATACCCGCTAGCAGCCACGGATGCACCATAGTGCAGTCTCTTATCAGCGGGTAAGAGACGTTAGCCCGAGGGTGCACTGTGTTGATGAGCTGGTCTATCAGATTCTCAGAATAGTAGAGAAATGGAATGTTAATTTCCTTCAAATGTTATGCAATATATTTTCTTTTAATTTGAAGAAAATTAGGAAATGAGTCATGATTTTGAATGCGGACAATGATATCGAAGCGAGTAGGCCTACCCCCAAAATCAACTCTCATAGACTACAAAAAATAAATGTGAATGTATTCCCTTTAAATGCCATTTAGGTAGAATTAAATGCTTTCATGACTTCGGTATTAGAATACGGTGATGTGGTACACATCACACTCCAACCGCATTTTATCCCAGGAAAGACGCGGTATTCAATTTTACAGGAGGTTAAGTGAACTCCGGGGCCATTCTGGAAGTTTCGGCAGCAATGAAAATCCCATCACCAGTCGAAATAGAACCCAGGACCTTCCAGTCCGTAGCCAGCAGCTGTCCCAACTAAGCTACCCAGCCGCTAAAAAATCCATATAGTCGTAATAAATCAAACAAAGGTAGGTTTGCTTCCTAGGTAACATAAAACAATTGAAATCTACAGTGTGCTATAATTTTTTTCCTACAGGTTTCGGAGAGCCGTAAGAGATGTCAGGAACAATTAATTCTCTCAATGAACCGATGCGTAAAGGTTCTCAAATAAGCTGAATCTCCTGTAAAGACTCTTTCGATGTTAGATCTAACAAATCTTCTTTCTCCTTTGCATGGCTTAATATGGAAATGTAAGTGGTATTTCAGTTAAGGAGATGATTATAATCTCCTATTTGCTTTTATGCGTGTTTTAATGGACTCTTACATGTTTTTACATGGTCATTAACGAGAACATTTAGGATTTTACGGTTTAGAGAATGTGTTTAAATGTCGCCCAACCACACAGCTGTACAAATTGCAACGTCGCATTGCTGAATGTTGACCTCGATTTACGATGTATGCTTTCGATTAGATGTCATCACAAGCGGCTATGATTCTCACTGAAGATACTACGCGTTGTCCACAAGAGTTCCGCAGACCAGACTTTCTCACGGTGTCTGAACTACCTGTATTTAGTCAAAAGTGTGACGTATTAAGAGCTAACAATGTTTTTGGCGCCATTATGTGCACTTCTATCAAACCACAAAATATTAATTTCTCTATTTAACAGCAATATAGTAATAATTTAACGACACTTTCAACCGCAGAGGTTCAACTTCAGCCCTCTATCAGGGACGTGGTTTTTTATGTGCCGCAAATGTAAAACCCAGGATACACTGCTTAAATTCTCTCGCGAAGAAAGTCGTGCTAAAAATTATGTCATGCTTTCAAATCCATTGCGCTTGAGTTCGCGAACATTTGAACATTTAAAGCAGCGGTCCTCAGCGCTGAGCACCCTGGAGCTAGCGTCTCTTACCCGCGGAAAACACAGTGCACCATGGTGCACTCGTAGCTGCTAGCGGGTATGCTCTCTACCTCTTCGTGCTGCACGACGGTGCACACGGGACGACACCGCTTACCCTTTGCACATTTCAGCGAGTGCTGACGACGACTGATTCAAAGCCATGTAACTATTGTGATATTTTTGCACTATACTTAAAATAATTTTCTCCTAATTATAGGCTCTTTACGGTTGTTTCAATATTGTTTTAGTGCGTTTCTTTCCTCCACAATTGAAAGGTTGAGAGCCATAGTGGGCCAAGCGCCATTTATTAAAAACGGAGAAAGCAAGGGTTAAAGTTAAGTGAATACCATACTTTAATGAAGATTGACATATCCTTTAGTTTTAATGTGTATACCGGTACTTTATATTACTTGCTATACCTATCTTTCCATTGAATTATGGTAATAACTTCATTTTAACCCTTGTTTTCTACGGTTTTAGTAAATGGCGCTTGGCCCACTATGGTTCTGAACCCTTCAATTACTTTAACCAGGACGAATAGAAGAAACGAATAGAAGAAATAGTGTACGCACTCCTATGCTTTCTCATTGTCGGTGGTGGACCTGACAACTAGTGGCGCATCGATCGCTAGGAGCCATCTGTTGTCTGAAGTGAGACACCGAAAATATATTTCTCGCGCGTTTAATGGTGAAAGTTTCTAAGGGTTGTTAATATGATTCGTTGTTGAGAGTTACGTAGATGTCTTCAATTTGTTGTGCTCTGAATTAACCAGTGACAAGAGAATATTGTATGGTGGTTTACAAAACAATTACAAAAATTCCGTACTATTTTGTTCCGAGTTGTAGCTCGGAATACAGTAGAAATAGTGTAACAAGTCATTTCTTTTCATCTCCCAAAGAAAAAAAAATGAGTTTGGGAAATGGGTCAGAGCAATTTCGCGGAAAAATAGGCAGCTTTCGGTAAATAACCGATCAGACTGTTTTAATATAAAAAGTCATAAGACAGCAATACCGCGAGTGTGTTGAACATTACAACCAGGAACTCTACCTCACATTTCCCCTAATTTACCGAAATGATTATATATATGAAAATAAACGTTGCGGAGCGGTAATATTCGAAGAGGTCAAACTCAGGGAATAAATTCAATTTAGTAATTATTCCCTTAAAATGGACGTATTTGTTGATTTCGGAGATCTCACGACTGATATCCAAAAGAATCAATTAGCAAATCATGCATTAGTATTTATGTTTATGCCATTTATGCAAGATTGGATTCAACCAATTGCTATTTACGCTAGCAGAAACGCTACTCCAGGTGACATTCTCGCTAAAATTCTTATACAAGTTATACTAAAATTAGAAGCAGTGAGAGTAGTCGGTTTCATTTGTGATGGCAGTCAAACAAATAGAAAGGCCTGGAAGTCTTATAAATCAGTGGAAAAAATTTTCAGAATTATACTATATTCCTAATTCGTTCGACAATAAAAAAGAAAGATACAGGCATTCTCAGGTATTGTGCACATACTGAAATGCATAAGAAATTATTTCCATGATAAAACTGAACTCTCTTGCAAAGAGACAAATATCAATTTTAGTTTTTATAGGAGACTTTTTAAGGAAGACTTATCTGGATGTGCGGGTCTTAGGGTTTGTCCCAAGTTGACAACAGCTCATTTAGATCTCTCGTCCTTTAAGAGAATGGATGCCAGACTCGCGTTCCAACTCTTCAGCAACAGTGTCGCCAAAGGCCTCAAATCTTATCGGAAAGTAGGATCATCGGGTTTCGAAGGCAGTGAGGGCACTGAAGTATTTACAAAGCATTTAAACTGTATTGCCGGGGCATTAAATTCACACATTTCTGCTAAGGTTCTTTATAAAGACTCTTCTGATCACAAATTCCTTACTGATTTTCTTCAGTGTCTCACAACTACAACCAACACATTTGCGTCTGCTACAACAATGCTTAGTAGTAACCTCGCAGAGTACCTTAGAAATGAGCGAATGGTTTTGGAGCAAAGGATACAAATATATCCTAACAGGGAAACTCGCCCGAGACCCCTTGGAACGTCACTTCGGAATTTTGTCTTCACTCAGTTCAGATGACCATTCTTCGACGATAAATTTCTTCCTTACTTACTTACTGGCTTTCAAGGAACCCGGAGGTTCATTGCCGCCCTCACATAAGTCCGCCATTTGTCCCTATCCTGAGCAAGATTATTCCAGTCTCCATCATCATATCCCACCTCCCTCAAATCAATTTTAATATTATCTTCCCATCTACGTCTCGGCCTCCCCAAAGGTCTTTTCCCCTCTGGCCTCCCAACTAACACTCTATATGTATTTCTGGATTCGCCCATACGTGCTACATTCCCTGTCCATCTCAAACGTTTGGATTTAATGTTCCTAATTATGTCAGGTGAAGGATATAATGCGTGTAGCTCTGCGTTGTGTAACTTTCTCCATTCTCCTGTAACTTCATCCCTCTTAGCCCCAGATATTTTCCTAAGAACCTTATTCTCAAAAACCCTCAATCTCTGTTCCTCTCTCAAAGTGAGAGTCCAAGTTTCACAGCCATACAGAACAACCGGTAATATAACTGTTTTATAAATTCTAACTTTCAGATTTTTTGACAGCAGGCTGGATGATAAAGGCTTCTCAACCGAATAATAACAGGCATTTCCCATATTTATTCTGCGTTTAATTTCCTCCCGAGTGTCATTTATATTTGTTACTGTTGCTCCAAGATAGTTGAATTTTTTCCACCTCTTCGAAGGATAAATCTCCAACTTTTATAGTTCCATTTCGTACAATATTCTGATCACGAGACATAATCATATACTTAGTCAGTTTTGTAATTTTGTGATAGATTTCTTCCACATGTATTTACTACGAAGCAGATCCTTAACATTGCTGGAAACTCTGATGAACTACTCACATCGTTTGTGAATCAAATGCGGAACATTAGCGCGAAATGTGAAATTACGCGACAAGACATTTAAGAAGTCTGTAGAAACTTGTATAAAAGAAAAAAAATGTTATTCATGAAAAAAATACATGGTCAAGACTGGGAAAGTGCTGTGCCCGAGTTGGTGAATACCACTCCTGCTGCGTTGATTAACAGATGTTTAGTGTATTATGTGGCCGGTTATGTCGTAAATCATTCCTCTAATTTTATTGCGTGTACTTTCTGTGCCCTTCGACAGGAATGTAATTGGTCTAAACATTGTGCAGCTCTCACCCAAATCAAAGACTACGGATCAGGTAGGAACGTCAGTTTTTTAACCCATCCCTCCCAAGCTGTGTATAACGTACTTATTCAAACAGAATTGAAAATTTAAGAATCTAATCTAAAATTAAAGAAGCTAATCTTAGCTCAGCAAGTGCAATGTGGATGACATCTTCCATTTTGACACCATTGACGCTCTTTCGATCCAGTCTTCGGAAGCAGGTTGATGCAGAGGACACATCATGGTTATTATTACTAAATTAGTCTACCACTACTTAAAGTGCTGATTCTTCTCCAGGACAAAGTAAATCCGAAGATAAATTACAATCTCGTAAATCCGTCAAGTCATCTCGCAAACTCTCGAAGGTAACAGGCAACTAATCCGTGTGAATAATTTAATCAATTTATAGGCACGAAAAATATCATTCACCTCTTTATTTACTAACATTTTGTAGGTTTTATTTTCTGTCCCTGAATTCGCAGCTTGTTACGAAAATATTATTTAATGCTGAACTTATAATATTGATTTTACAACGTTTCAGATCCCATTGTATTTTCTGTTAAAAACGTTAATAATAGTATTACCTGATAGAAGACTATTATTTGTGAATAAGCGACTATAAAGGTATTTCTTAAGTTACGAATAGCCGGGTTAAATGGAAGAAATTTGCTTTTAAAAAGGACTACATTCAGCGTAACAAGTACTGTGAACTCCTTCCGAGTCTGGCTCATAGCAGTAACAGCGCCGCGTTGCGGCGGATCCGTGTAAATTCACAGAGTGCGTACACTATTTCTTCTATTCGTCCTGCTTTAACTATTAAAACCGGAAGAATACTTTTCTTACCAGTACCAGTAGGTTATTTAACGAAGCTATATCAGCTACTAGATTATTTAGAGTCGATGAAATTGTTGATGGCGAGATGGTGTTTAGCAATATGAGCCAGAGGATTCACAATGGAATTACCTGGCATTTGCCTTAGAATTGGAGAAATCCTCGGAAGAAAGTACACCAGGTAATCAGCTCAAGCGGGAATAGAACCCAAGCCCGAGAGCAGCCCCGGGTCAGTAGGCAAACTTTATTTTCCAATCTCTTCTATCTCGGGAAAGAAATAAATGAACTTAAATAAAATCGACTTTCATATGTCACACTGAATCTATGTCCAGTTCTAGACAGATTTAAACTGACTACTTACTATTAACTCTGCATAAAAATACTCTCTTTATGTTTCCGGTACAAATTAGAAATATATTTTTCAAAACTAAAAGTGTATACTACACAAATTTATAGACATTCCAAATATACCTAGCAATTAAGGACTAATTTAGGATAAAAAAAAACAAATTAAAATTACTGATTTGAAAAAAGTGTGAATTTTTAATAATTACACTTCTTTGTGAACGCCTACATTTTACTGAACCGACCTTCCAAGGATTTCTTAGTATTAAACCTTAGTCTGAAATCTGATTAGTGTAATATCACAGTCTAGTGTATACAGTCACGAAGCTTGAGTTGTGAGGGTGCTAGGAACAATAGACTGCGCCGGTACTATTTCGCATTCTCTGTAATGAGGCGATATTAGCGATCCTAGTGGTTAGCAACTACCTATGGATGCATATTTACTACGTATTGAGCTTCGTGACTTTATATACTAGACTGTGGTAATATGTTACTAGTCAGCGATGTACGCAATGGGGGGGAAAGAAATTGACCACCCTACTATTATTCTAGGTAAAATTTTCAATAGTTCCAACGTCACGCATTGTCTTCTGAAATAAACTAAGAACAAATCTATGCATGAAATTTAAACGTATCTTGGGACAAAAGAGATGTTAATAAAGCATCATATTTCGCTTTACGTAGTTATAATAGTTACATGTATTTATTTTACGATCATTTTCATATATTTTCAACATAAATTGTTACGTTATTTCAACAACAACATTAGCTCTACAATTCTGAGTAATTTTCAGATTTTTTAGTTGGACCAGCAAACCGCAAAATGTAATTCCCTTTTTTTTTTTTTGTATCACGAAGATCTTCATCAGTCTAGGCCGAATATAATATTATTTTAGGAAAATTTGGACATGGAAATAGCTTCTCAAGAAAAGAGGAACATTTTCACAAAAGGACTTGCCAGCCCTGCATTGGAGAGGTTTTGAATCTCGATTCAATTCAACTACGAGGCAAACCGTCGCTGTAACTTCTTCGCCATGAAAAAGGAAGATCGGAATAAACTTGGAAGAGGGAGGGATGGCAGGAGCGGGGGCGAAGCCATCACGTGTTGACGGTTCAGTATCAATTACTTAGCGCCTGGAATGGAAATCTTCTGTCTCATTACTGAAACAAATCGCATGACGCGCGTTCTGTTGGGTCATTACACATCGGGCTCTCCAGATGAGGAGATTCAACTCAGTGCATGTTTAACGACGTCATTTATAGGCAAGCTTCAATCTGTCTGACCTTCAGTCCTAGAAAGAGATTCACTGCATTATGAGCTCGAAACCACACTGACGTGAGGGGACATCGTTAGCTCAATGGCTTGAAAGCGTATCCCACGAGGCGACGCAAATACAGACTCAAATTCCGACTAGTCCAGGTCAGGGTTGCGAGCAGGGGCGTATTTAGGCCTAGGCAGACTAGGCAGCTGCCTAGGGTGGCAGATTAGAGGGGGCGGTTTTTAAGCTATTACTGTTTATTTTATTTCTTTTAATTTTATTCATAACTCTTTAAGGGTATATGTACATGAAAGACCACAAATATTATTGGAATATGCAGGCTCTAAATTTCTAAAATTTTATAAGGAAATGAACTCACAATTGGACAAAATTACAAGGTACCACAGCAAGAAATATTAGAACTTAAATATCTGATAAAAGTATAAAAATGGTTACTAATAATATTTTCAGAATTCACTTTTTACTTTAAATTAAATTTTCTAAAATTTGAAAATTTTCACACATATTATTTCATAACTCCACAGCTATTAGAGATAGAATTCTGAAATGTTGTACACTGATTTAACATGCATTTATGCAAAAGGTAGACTACAATAATGCCCATTTCTTTGAAAACAGAAACATTTGGTCACAAAATTTTATGTAAATTTTAATATATTTATATAGGACAAATAAAGAATTATTTGTATTAAAATAAACAACTCTACATGTCAGAGTAGTCTACTTTTCAGAAATAAGTGCTTATTACATGCAAGAAAAATATTAAAGATGTCAGAGAGGCCATAACAATGTTATGGTTCTCAAATGATGTAAATGCAGTTTTTTTTGTTTTTTTTTTCATACTTTGATAAAACTGGTTTGAAAAATATTATTAGTAACGTTTTTTTTATACTTTTATCAGATATTTAAGTTCTAATAAGTCTTGTTCTAGTACCTTGTAACTTTTGTCCAATTGTGAGTTCATTTTCTTATAAAATTTTTGAAATTTAGAGCCTGCATTGCTAAAGATATTTGTGGTCGTTCACGTACATATACCCTTAAAGGTGTACATAAACTTAAACGCACAATGAAAAGGATACGAATATCATTGCCAACAATCAGTTCAAATTTAATCAACGGTCTGCCAACGGAAAAAGGACAGTTTTTCAATAATAGTGTCACAATGCGAACACAGCCCTTTTGTCCAATGTTATGATTCTCATGTGATAACATTAAAGAACTTACTCGTATTATATTACGATACGTTAGGAAGGCAAATCTCATTGGTCGCAATATCATAAGCTTTTTGATAAGAGACGCTGCTAACTCTGCCATAAGAGTAGCCAGTACCAACATCAGTTATGCCCATTCAGACTTAAATTCAAAGAAAATACCGCCATCCATTGTATCAGTCGGACGCTTAGCAGTTCAGTTTAATTTGAAAGGGGAAGAAAGGGGTTGAAGAGAAGTCATATGACTTCCCGTGAGAGAGTAGAATCCACTCATGGTGCCCAGTCCTGACCTACAGTATAAAGTCTGAAATATATGAAGGGTACACGAGAAAAACGATCAAGGTCCATAAAAAATCGAAACTGAGTTAATAATGCTATCTTATAGTGGAAAAGAAGTACTATCACGTGGTCTAGCTAGTAATAAGAAATCGTAGTTCTTGACATTCCACTACGTTAATTTCTATTAAATACACACATAACAAAGTATTAAGTGCTTAAATTTTAAAATTCGTTTTTCTCGAAACTTTCTAAAATGGACCTTGATCGTTATTCCCGTGTACCCTTCATATGTATAAACAAGAAAATTCAGAAGGAAACAAAGAAAAGCACAAATAAACATAGAGATATGTGGGAAGAAACAGAGATACGTTGGAAGAAACAGAGATACGTGGGAAGAAACAGATATATGTTGGAAGAAACAGAGAGAAGTTTGAAGGAACAGAGAGAAGTTGGAAGGAGTTGGAAGGAACAGAGAGAAGTTGGAAGAAACAGAGAGGAGTTGGAAGGAACAGAGAGAAGTTGGAAGAACAGAGAGAAGTTGGAAGGAACAGAGAGGAGTTGGAAGGAACAGAGAGAAGTTGGAAGAACAGAGAGAAGTTGGAAGGAACAGAGAGAAGTTGGAAGAACAGAGAGAAGTTGGAAGGAACAGAGAGGAGTTGGAAGAAACAGAGAGAAGTTGGAAGAAACAGAGATAAGTTGGAAGGAACAGAGAGACGTTGGAAGGAACAGAGAGACGTTGGAAGGAACAGAGAGAAGTTGGAAGGAACAGAGAGAAGTTAGAAGAAACAGAGAGAAGTAGGAATAAACAGAGAGAATAAGGAAGAAACAGAGAGGGTTCAAAAGAAACAAAGAAAGGTAGGAAGAAATAGAGCTAGGAAGAAACAAAGAGATGTAGGAAGAAGTAAAATGATGTAGGAAGAAAAAAGATGGGTAGGAAGAAACAAAGAGATGTAGGAAGAATTAAAAAGGTATAGGAAGAAAAAAGAAAGGTAGGAAGAAACAAAGATAGGTAGGAAAAAACAAAAGAAAGATGGGAAAACAAGTAGAGGTAGAAAGGAACAAAGAGAGTTCGGAAGAAAACGGCAGAGAGATGTAGGAAGAAGCAAAAAGAGGCAGCAAAGAACAAGAGTGGTAGGAAGAAACAAAGAGCGGTAGGAGGAAACAAAGAGAGGTAGGAGGAAACAGAGATAGATAGGAAGAAACAAAGAGACTTAAGAATTAACAGAAAGAAGTAGGAAAGAACAAAGATAAGTAGGAAAGAACAAAGCGAGGTAGGAACGAACAAAGAGTTCACAGCTGTGGAGTAACGGTTAGCGTATCTGACCGTGAAACGAGCGGGCCCGGATTAAAATCCTAACTGGGACAAGTTATTTGGTTCAGGTTTTTTCTTGGGGTTTTTCCTCAACCCATTAAGAACAAATATTGAGTAACTTTTCTGGACTCATTTCGCCCTAATTATCATCTTCATATCATCAGACGTTAGATAACCACAGCAGTTGATAAAGCGTCATAAAATAATCCACTAAAACAGAAACAAAGAGAGGTAGGAAGCAGCAAAGGAATGTAGGAATGAACAATGTGAGGTATGAAGAAACGAAGATAAGTAGGGAGAAACTAAGAGAGATAGGCATCAAAATTTGGGAAGGAAGGGAGAAGGAAATGCAGAAATTTTGAAAATACATTAGCACTGGAACAGTAAAGAAAAGATAGAAATGACTAGGTCACTAGACATTAAATGAGAAATCAATGAGTAATGAAAAAAGTAGAGGGAAAAAACTACCGATATATAAAGCAATGGAATACGGAAGAAAGCAGAAGTCGTCACTTCTTAACAGCTAGATGAGCAGAGTTAAATGAAAGAGAAAATCAATTCAGACATAAAAGAAGAATTTATACAATGACGTATTAACAAGTGTTTCTTCTCGGTACGTGCAGCTTTGCGACATAGAATTAGAGTTACGGGGTTATTGGCGTCACTACCGCTTTTAAGTATGCGCGTTAGACATAAACTCGAGACGCGTAGTAAAATTTGATTTATGTGACATAACAACGTAAAATGTTTCTCCGGGTCAAAAGCAAAGACATTCATGGGATCTTCTTTGTGCATTTCAATAAAGACGACCCCAATCCTCTTCTGTATACTGGTTGCTTTTGTATCACTTCTAGCTTTATTCTCAGCTTTCCCTAATCACCGATGACGAGGACAAAGAACATGTTTGGTGTGTCAGAAGTCCTTCAGTTGAAAATTGTTCGCATATACTTCAAAAACATGTGAGCGTGCACTCCTGCAAGCATGCAAGTAATATGAAGAATGATATATCCACTCCAAATTATTGTAGATGTGTTAATCTGTCGCAATAGTGGCATACGGAAGATGTAAGAGATGGAGATTTTCACGTTCTATAAACACGGGATGAAAATATATATCGTCGTTGTTCCTGCAATAACTCATATGTACAAAATATAAAATTGTTCAGTAGGAATAAAAAACACGTTTATTCATCCTATGGAAGCCGTACAAAGGAGACTGTGAATTCTTACATTTTCGAAGCAAAGACATATAATTACATACAGGAGATTTCATTATTTTCTCTAGCACTATTTAAGTGATTTAATAGAGCAAAAATCTGAAAATCGATAAATATGTCACATAGGAGTTATTGAAGAAACAACGACGATATATTTCCGCTCCATCCACGCTCCAACACGCTGGCAACCAAACACGCGAGAAAATGCTCTGCATATTTAAATATTCTGACAACTTCTTGTTATCATATTAAAATAAATCAGGATGAAATAGTTTATTTCTGAAAGAGAATAACGTCAAAATGAATCTCATTAATGAAAAAATCACTGTTCTCTCTACAATTAAAGGTTGGTTCACAAACCGGGAATGGAAACGACAACGAGAACGAGAACGGAAATAATGTTAAAATAAGTGTATTTAAATGTAAGCATTCACAATAGTTAATTAACGCTTACATTTAAATACACTTATATTAACATTATTTCCTTTCTCGTTCTCGTTGTCGTTTCCATTCCCGGTTTATTGTGAACCAGCCTTAATAGTTATCCCGAAGAAAACACGAACTTTTCGTGCTTAAAATCTCTCTGTCCCTGCCTTCAGTTTTCATTTTTCTTATTAATAATTTCAGGGACGAATATTTAGAGATATGTAAATATAGTTGCCGGAATTGTTATAAATATGGGCGAGAGAGAAATGACAAACTAAAAGCTACGCGACAACGTATTCTGACAAAGGGTCTTGGGACAATGGATAAGAAATTATATTGGATCCAAGTTTATTGACCACTTGTCTCACTCCGTTGTTTACCTATTCATTGGGGAACTGATGACATTTTTAAGGGCTTAAGGCCCAAAAATGAACGTCATCTATCAATTGAGGGGTGCTCAGCAATAACAAGGTATGTACACATACCTCGGTATAGGCGCCAAAATTAATGTATCAAAATAACAAATTCAATAACGAGATTTTGACGAATAATACATTAAACTTTATACATATAAACTTTCAATAATACTAATTCAAAAACGCGGATTTGCAAAAGGTCTTTCTTTGCTAATGAAAACAATGTTACTTTTACTTTCTGCCAAATACCCACTTCTTACACATACCTTGTTATTGCGGAGCATCCCTCAATTGTCATCTATTAATGATTGTCACCATAACAGATATGTTCTGTGGGACCAAAAATTAATCTTTACGTAGTGTCATCTATTAGGTCAATACATAAGAGAGGAAGTTGCAGAGCACTACTAGAGGTGAAATTTAACAGTAGTATAGTCAGCTCACATGAATATGTTAGCTGCTATGTAGCTGGTGGTTAACATGGAAATCCTCAGTAATCTTTGGTATCGAGTAAAGATTTTAGTGTGCTGGGAGCCGAACTGCAGGTCTGTAGGAAGCCCCAAAAGTCAGGCAGAAGTTACATGTCCGTCTGTGGATATTCAACACTAAGAGTTAACTTTGACTTTGCTTCGGAGTTAATGTCTTGGGGTGGAATCCCACCAAGAACATGAACGACATACGATACTACATAAGGGATGTCCAGCGATAGAACACCAATAGCCCCGTTCACATGGAAGAAAAGAAAGGAGTCGCTGCTAATTCAGAGATCTTAAAACCACGTGCACTTTTTTACAACACTTCATACTTTTGTTGGACAAACTTCAATCAATTGACATGTGCGTCATTTTAGGTGGAGGTCCGGCGTAGTGTCAACCCCACATCACGAGAATCTCACGGTGTTATAATGTAGGCTTTCACGGCCGGCGTTGATAGGATGTGTATTTTCCGGGCTAGTGGGCCGTGGTCTGTCGGTGTTAGAACCAAACGTTTCGTCCAATACTCCGGTGGACATCTTCAGTGGCGTGGTACATGGGAGCGGAGAGATCTGCTGTGTGTATCAGGAACTGGCATTGAGACTGGCCAGTTCCTGATACACACAGCAGACCTCTCCGCACACGTGTACCACGCCACTGAAGATGTCCACCGGAGTATTGGACGAAACGTTTGGTTGTAACACCGACAGACCACGGCCCTCTAGCCCGGAAAATACGCATCCTACTCACAGTGTGTTCGTCTGATATCTAAGGTTGAGAATTTGGCCGCGAATTTTCATGTTTTAACTTTATCATTTAACGATGCTGTATCAACTACTGGGTTATTTAGCGTGGATGTGATAGCGAGATGGTGTTTGGCGAGATGAGGCCGAGGATTCGCCATAGATTACCTGACATTCGTCTTACGATTGGGGAAAACCTCGGAAAAACCAAACAAGTAATAAATCCAAGTGGGACTCGAACCCGCACACGAGCGCAACCGAATCAGCAGGCAAACGCGCTTATGTCTGAGCTACGCCGGTGGCTGGCTGAGTGTATTCAAGGCCTGTAATGGTACGGGACGGTAATAAACAATCAATATTGGCGATTTTCTGGGAAATGGCCGTCTTCAGATCATCAATTGTTTCGGGCCTGTTTATGTACACTTTTTACTTCAGGTAACCCCACAGAAAATAGTCACAGATGATGAGGTCAGACGAACGGGGAGGCCAGGATATGTCGCCGCGCCGAGAAATAATGTTCCATGGAAACACGAGGCGCAGAAATTTTATGAAGTTGTTAGCCGTATGAACCGTGTCACTATATTGCTGAAACAATACCATCCGTTTATTAATCCCACGAAACGCCTATGCAGTTCTGCTTGAAGAAATCTCGTCAGTAATTAGACGTAGCGTTCACTGTTACTCTCTCAGTGTTCCCGTTCTCATAAAAAATACGGACTTTGTTTCTTATTGAAACCTGATGCTGTTTATCTTAAGTTTCCTATCTCAATATGGTATTGCGGCAAGAACCGGCTCCGTGGCGGCTAACATCAAAATGGAGACGAAAGAGGCGCTGAGTTTTGAAAAAATCAATATTCTTGAAAAATATCACGACAACAAACGCACGATGCTGCGCACTCCATGACTCCATGATTACTAAAATGACATCGAACATGCTGACAAACGACGATCGATCCATACCCATAACCCCCCACGTTGCTCAGTAAAAGACATTCTAAAACCGTCCAACTTTCCCGCACCTTGTAGAATCTGGAGTAAGAAATGTTATAAAATGTATCAATATATGTTAATTTACCTTACTTCTACCTCTTATATCTCTTAGTTCCTTTAATCTTCAGACTTTTTCTTGTCCCCCCTACTAGAGCCTGCAACTGGTACTTGGGATTCCACACTAATTAATATTTACTTGGTTTGTCTCCACGTGTTCTATCATGCAACGCTGCAAATCTCTAACTGAACAAATTTTCTTTCAACATATTTTTAGCTGTCATTGTTAACAATAAAAGTGCGGCGAAACCGTAAGGTAGCCAATGATAATTACCAGGTTGCTTTGCCATGTAAATGCTCTAAGTTTCAGGTTGCATCCACAAAGAAATACATAGCGGAAAATACTAGATTATTTTCATCTAGTACGTTAAAAACCGCTTTTTGTTCCAAACACCTCGATGGACTCAGCGCTGAACCAAACGTCACATTTCGAAGCTATTTTAGACTGTGAAGGAGCGCTTTCTGAAACAAACAGATTGCACAGGTCGATTCAGCGCTACAGAAGTAGGGGGAATCCGTTTTAAACAGCATTTCGCCTGCGAATGGACTGAGCGCTTTTTGATTCAACGCTTCTCAATTAGAATTCTATGGAAATCGAGGGAATAGACTGAATATTTTAGAACCTATTTTCATGGCAGAAGGCAATTAGTTGCAGTAGATGATAATTGGTCGAGTCTCACGTGTATACATTATGGAGTTCCACAAGGTTCAATAATAGGTCCAATACTATTCTTAAGAGTAATTAATGAACTTCCTGACTTCATCAATGCTATAACAATTTTGTATGACGATAATTCTACTTATGTTCCAGAACTGCTCTGAATGAATTACATGCCCTTACCAACGATCTTCTGTGACAGATGGATTTATGATTTTGAATCTATTGGTTTCTTGTTTAATCAAGAGAAAGCTATCAACAAAACTTTTAGTTTAAATCATCAAATAAATAAGAACAATCAAAACTACAAAAATTTCTAAGATTTTTATAGATTCTAACTTGACACAGGAAAACATATTACGTGTTATATACGTACAAAGTTATCAAGAGTTTTACATTTGTTAAAGAAACCAAAGACATGAGTTTCTCAGAATGATCTAAGTTTTGCTTACTTCTCATTCTTTTAGACGATAATTCGATATGCCTTAATTTTCTGGAAGAATGGTACCAAAGTTGGAAATGTTTTGATTTTGCAAAATAAATCCACTAGAATTTTATGTAAATGAAACTATCTTGAACATTTTAGACCACTTTTCATACATTACATATATATTAACAGTTATAAATTTGTACATATACGATCTAATCCTTTACACTCGACATAATATCGACAATTACTCATTAGTAGCCAATGTTCTTGATCAAGAAATTAGAAATAGAGAACAAGTTAATAATCCATATTGTTGATTACAAAAAACTAACACTAACTTCTGTTATGGGGAATGGGAATGAAATTATATAACAAACTTCAAGTTAATACAGTATCATAATTCACCAATCAAATTTTTAAAATTAGATTTTATAATTGGTTACCAAAAATCCTTTTTACTGTGTCGGTGCGTTTTTAAACAGGATTTCGAATGAAATTGCTTTTTCGTAAATAAATTTAGTTACATTTTGTTAGTAAAACTATATCATGTGTGAATTGTTTTAATTAAGTTTTATTGTTTTAATTAATTTGATTCATAGTTCGTATTTTTCAAATGTATCATATGTGACGAAGCCTATCACTTGTATCTTTAATGGCCTAATAAATTAAATTGAATATATACGGACGATTATTTGCAAGAATTCCGCCTAGAAATCTCTGAATGGAATCAAACTGGTTTACTCTGGACACGAGCAGACAAAGTTTTAGCAAACTTGGAAAGAAGAATCTCCAAATAGGACAGCGCATGTTCTTAAAATAATCTTCAGATATTCTGAAGGTTACGGAAGAAGATTCGTGCTACAATCCTTTGCTGTATTTTCGGAAATCTACATAGACAGTGGATACTAAATCCGCCTGTTAACACCAGAGCGCAATAGAGAACCAGTAATGTGAGAATGAAGATGGGCATTGCGAAACTAATATTACAGCCGTACAACTTAAAATAGAATCAGCGTATAAAATTACCTTCCTGAGGAGCAAAACACTTTCACTGAAGAATAGCCACTGGAAGGCCGTGTGTAAAAAAATAAATTTACAGACGATAAATACAGTAAGATTGTTGCTCGTCATTCATTACATAGGCAAACACGAAATATACGTAATTTTAATGTCGTGAAACATTCCGAAGACTAAAAATAATAGGTAACCCTTTCAAATGAAATATTATAATCTGTCGGTGAAGAAATCAGAATTTGGAAGAAATTCGTGAAGACGATTATGCGACAATAGAAAGGAAATTAACTAACAGCGGAGAGTTGCTATTTGTATAACTGGAATTGATATCTAGAGAACATATAGGCTAAAGGAACGCACGCACACACACACACACAAAACACGCACGCACGCACACAGTGTATTTAAAAGATCCAACAATAACATAGATGTTAACATGTTGTAAATAGTAAATTTAGGGAAAGTAGGTTAATTTGTTAAATAGTATATTTCTAAACATAGTTTTTAAAATGATTAGCAATAGTATTGATTTTTTTATCTGTGAATAGAAAAAAATGGAATAGGTACTAAAATAGTGTTGTACAAAGTATTTAAAAGCTTCAACAGTAGCATAGATGTTAACATGTTGTAAATAATATATTTAGGGAAAGTAGAATAAGCTAGCAATAATGTGTATACATTGTATTCGGAAGAGTTAGCAATATTGTAATGTGTATTCTATTAGCATGTAGTATTGCATTTTTGTAATGGAACATGCTTGTAAACAAGGATTAAAAAAATACATACATACATACATACATACATACATACATACATACATACATACATACATACATACATACATACATACATACATACATACATACATACATACATACATACATACATACATACATACATACATGCATACATACATACATGAATTTATGGAGAGTCTGGTGAAAAGGAAAGTTAAAGAATCTTATACAGTAAAAAATCTATTCCCGTAATTGAAGAGAATAATGTTGTCTCATGGAAAAGCAAAAGTCACAGAAAAATCTTCAGAAAATTGTGCCTACTCATAGCAAGCGAGCTAACTTACTCCCAGCATAAGATTCTTACTATGTGCTGCGGCGCACGCAACCATTTGGTTTCACGAGATAACAAATGACCTATACCAGCGTGAAAAGCCGACGGCCTAGCGCTCTAGCCGTTCTGCTGAAGATGCTTTTACAGAAATTCACAGAAATTTGTCACGAGGTTTACAACTAATGACCGTTAATGATTCAGGAAATTACCTTTCCTTTACTGTGTAGTCATCTGGCTCAAGATATTAAACCTCACCCTAAAATAACAATGTAAATTGTAAGCAGGCCTAGCATAATAAGTTTATTCCAAAATTAATTTTCTTTTTCTTTTTTTTTCTGTAAAATTATGATACTTTCCCTTTATACTTCGAACAATGATAAAGTGGCCGAATCAACCGTAATAAAATTCTCACATTATTAATTGAAACTGTGCACTGTGTACCTACACTCGGCACTATTTATACACATTTCGTAACTTATGCACAATTCAAATTATGTCTATTGGCAGGGAAATGTAAAAAATCATTTTGTGTCATGAAACTAGCCGCTGAGACGTTACTTACGACTTTAGAGTGAATATTGCTATATAAATAGTATACTGTATAATGATCACAAGAAAACAAAGTCACACGAGAACAATGTAGCATTACAGAGTCTTTAAGTTGACACAAAAAGTAATTCCAGTATTGTTACAACCAAAATTGCAATTAAATTGTAAAAAAAGTTACGTAGACTACACACAATACTATATAATGTACGTATATTCCACAATAAAAGATAAAGATAAATATAAGGCAGAGCTACTATTTCAAATAAAATGACACAATTACGAAGTTCAACACAAATCAATAACAATATAGCAGTATGCCAGTAAATAACGATATGTTGTAGACTTACGAATGCTTTGCCAGCGATTTCTTTCAGTAGCTCCTCGAGTTGTAGAAAACAGTTGAAGTGACTACTGCCATGGGTTTGAATACTGTCTCGGATATGGACGCTAGTCCGTTTTTGTCTCACGTCGAACGTCGTGATGACGTGGTAACGGAGTTTCCACGTGTCATTCAGTACGTGAGGTTGAAATCATCTGAAAGGACAAAACAGCCAATTATAATAAAGTGTAACATACGTAAGAAACAAATAAGGTTTTCCTACATTACAACGTCCAAATTAAAATACAGAAGTAGTTGATGTTTTGCAGAAATACATTATTAGTACAACTGTTACTTCATGAATTCTGTTCACCGGCGTATGGCATGGATTCCAAACGAGAAAGATAAGCCTACGAGCAATTAGGAATCAAAGAGGCACGAAAAATATCAGGGATATATAGGAAGAGCACGATAAAAAAAATGCAATGAGAACTAGGAGAGGGATAACGAGAAGCAGAATAGAAACAACGATGGGCTGGAGAGGAACAAAGAGGAACAAAGAGGGGTTGGAGAGGAACAAAGAGAGTCTGGAGAAGCAAGGAGCTGGGGAGAAACAACTAGGGGCTGGAGAGGAACAACGAGGGTCTGGGGCTGGAGAATAATAACGAGGGGCTGGGGCTGGAGAAAAACAACGAGGGGCTGGAGGGGAAAAACGAGGGAATGGAAAGGAACAACGAAGGACTGGAGAGGAACAACGAAGGACTGGAGAGGAACAACGAGGGACTGGAGAGGAACGAGGGGCTGGAGAGGAACAATGAGGGACTGCAGATGAACGAGGGGCTGGAGATGGATGAGTGGTTGGAGAGGAACAACGATTGGCTGGAGAGGAAAACCGATTGACTGGAGAGAAAAAAAGATGGGCTGGAGTGGAACAGCGAGGGGCTGGATAGGAACGAGGGATTAGATGGAAACAACGAGGAGCTGGGGAGGAACAACAAAGGACTGAAAAGAAACAACGACAGGCCGCAAACAATCTAGGGGCTTCAGAGTAACAACAAGGAGCTGCAGAAGTACGAGCTTCAGAGTAACGAGAGGCTGTAGAAGAACGGAAGGCTGGAGAAGAACGAGGGGCTGGAGGGGAACAACGAGGACTACAGATGAACAATGAGAGGCTTGAGAGGAACAATGAGAGGCTTGAGAGGAACAATGAGGTGCTGGAAATGAACAAGGAGGAGCTTGACAGGAATAAGGAGGGGTTGGAGAGGAACGAGGAATTGGAGAACAACGAGCGACTGCAGAGAAACGAGGAGGTGGAGAGAAATAGCAAGGGGCAGATAAAATATTAGGAGCAGAAGGGGTAACAAAGAGAAGCGGGGAGGAATAAAAATGTGCAGGAACAGAAGGGTATAAGGAGTAGAAGGAGAGAAACAATTAGGAGGAGAATAGATACGAGTTACTGAGGTACAACGGAGGAAGAAATGGGAAACGAAGTTAAACTAAGAGGAACAGGATAGGAATGCAAGAGAAATAAATAGGAAAAACAGAAATGAACAGGAGGAACAAGACTACATAAAGAAAGAAGAGGGGCGAAACAAGAGTAGGAGAAGAAATGGGAAATGGGATAAACATGGAGAAGTGGGAGAATCATTAAAAGTTGAAGAATTTGGAATAAAATATCAAGATGAAAGAAAGAATTGGAGAATTTAGATGCGTAGAAAAAGAATGGGGAGAAGCAGAAAGAGGGAGAGGGTGACGGAGAAAAAGAGGTAATAACTAGAAGAGGACACAAGAAAACAGAAATGAGAAAATACTACATTAATGGTATTTCTGTAATTAAAGAATAAATTTGACAAGTATTAAAGACGCTAAGTTTGTTCTTCTGTAAAGCACTGCTCTGAATGAAAGTGATAAATTACACTCCTGACAACGAGCATAAATCCAGCTCATGGTGAACTCCAATACATTACTTCTCTTTGTTATTATTTTGCCTTCCACAAACCCTGTTATTTATAGACAGACAATGAAATCTATGTTCCAGATCGCTATCTGTGAAGTAGTGTAGCACAAATGAGGTTTTATCCGGAACAACAGGCGATAATGAAGGAAGATAACACACTTCTTAATTGCTGTCCATCACTCGGATGCTCCATTAATATAATTTATCAGCCGTACGTACCACTGCGAGTTTCCGTGTGAACATTAGAACTTCACTATGAATTATGCCGTGTTTAAATGGTAGAGTTACAGAACTCAAGATCGTTGTACTTCGAAGCAATTGAGATGGGGAAGTAACTTGGACTTGAAACATGAAAAGGTTCGAAATAAAATGAAAATTAAAATGCGTTTGAATCATCAAATTTGAACTCCGGAATGATGACGGAGTACCGAATTGCAACATTCAAACCATTTGATTCAACAATAAAAATGAAAGACAATGTGCAGTAAGCAATTCACAGAATATTCGAATTTAGACAGAACATCTGGACACACTGAAGTTGTATCTTAGTAATCAAGGATCTCTTGATAAGCAAAATCTCTATAAACAAATTTCTAGAGCAAACATATTTAGGCCTAACTTACCTGAGCTG